>NW_006783414.1:2142896-2146516 GCF_000442215.2 Lipotes vexillifer | reverse complement strand
GGGTCCGCTGACCCGCCAGTGGAGTGGAAGGTCCAAGATGGTCTTCCTGGTGGAAGCGCATGAGTCTGCAAGATGGTGCTGGCGGCTGCTGTCTAGGGAACCTCGGTTCTCCTCTGTGTGACCTCCCATCCTCCAGTCGGTGAACTGGCTGCCTTACACGGCGGTTCTCAGGGGAGCATCCCAAGGGGCGAAGGTGAAAGCCACAAAGCATCCGGATGCCTGGGCTCCAGAACTCACACAACTGCACTTCCACCACGTTCTGCTGGTCAAAGCGACTCCCCAAAACCAGCTCAGGTTCAAGGAATCACGAAATAGACTCTTCCTCTTGATGGGAGTTGCTGCAAAATCTGTTTTTCAATCTACCACGAGGTGAGAAAATATTGGGTTGGCCAAAAAGTTCACTTGCGTTTTTCCATACGATGGTACGGAAAAACCCAAATGAACTTTTTGGCCAACCCAATATAAACGGCTCCATGGAAAAATTTCCTCACCATTAGAAAATAGTTTGGCAAAGTTATATTTTCTGAATCAAAAATCCAGATTCCCAGACTGGCAACTTTCCTCTGATCCGTGTGTGCGCGTACAGAGGTAAGTCAACAGGCTCTCATCAAGGGTGGTGTTTCTCTGCCCTGGCTGAGCGTGAAAGTCCCTTGAGAGGCGTTTCCAAATCCCAAATTCCTGGGCCACACCCAAGACCTGCTAAATAAGAACTCATTAGGGGTGGGGCAGTGGGAGGGTTAGGCCTGGTAATCTGCATTTTCAAAAGTTCTCCCAGTGATTCTGATCCACAGCCAGGGTAAAGAACTGCCCGAATTAGCTAACAAGCTTTAAGGGAAAAAAGATCAAGGAAGGAACTCTAGAAATATGGGCTATGAGCCTATCGTTTATAGACAGGCTTCTGGTTAATCCAACCTAACAGGTCACTGCTGGGGCTACTGGACTCTAACTCGAGGGTCTGGAGTGAACAAGACTCAGCCCCTGCTCCCATATTAGAGCCATCATGCACTGCGTGCCAAGCCCTATTCTGTAGACCTTCCGTGCATTACCTCCTTCAGTCTCCGCAGCTCCATGAGGTGGGTATTGCCATAAGCCCCAGCTTACAAATTGGGAAACTGAGGCTCAGAGCAGTCGCATAATTTGAACCCAGTCACACCGCCAATAAAGAGGTAGAGTTGGAATTCTCCAGCCCACCTGGCTTCAGAGTCCATGCCCTTAACCTCTAGACCACCTGCCTCACTCAGAGCACACCATCCAGGGGGAGCACACCGGGCAGGGAAAGGAAGGGGCCAGGAGGTAGGGGGTCTCTGTTTCTCCGGTCCACTGGCCCTTTTTAAACAAGTGGCTCTCAACTCGAGCTGCACATTAGAACCACCTGGGAGGCTCTTTTACAATAGGGAGGTCCTGCCCCCAAATACTGTATTCTCTGCTCTTGGTGGTGCCCAGTTATGGAAGTTTTTCAGAAACTCCACGAGGAAATTCTAGTGCACAGCCAGAGTTGAGGTGAGGACAGATGCTCTGCAGCTGGGCTAGAATCCCTGCTTCTCAGCGGGGAGGATGGCGGCCCCAGTGTTGGTGACACTTGTGACCACCGTATCTCACCAACTTCCAAGAAATCGAACAAGCTTAAGCAAAAAGGGGCCCCTCCCTATCAACCAGATACATGGTCCCAACCTTGGCCGAGCATTGGCAACAAATGGGTAGCTTGGAAATCATCCTGATGCCCCACACAGATATTCTGACTGAGTTGGTCTGGGACGGGGTGGGACATCTGTGTCTTTATACCCGTCCCCCAAGTGGATTCTAATGTGTAACTGGTTTGGAACTACTGATCCAGCCCCAGATGCTCAGTTCATAGATGAAGAAAACAAGGCTCAGAGAGAAGTGACTTGCCCAAAGTCATGCAGCATGCTTGCTCCAGAGGCCAGACTAGAGCCCAAATGTCTGGCCAGCACTATTTCTATGCTGTAGCCCATAGAGTTTGCAAAAGTATTTCACATACATTACCTAGTCGGTCTGTAGCTTGCCACACTGTGTTGCTTCCTGCCACCATCCTCTCATTTCACAGAAGATGAAACCAGGGCCCAGAGAAGGAAAGTGACCTGCCAAAGCCCCACAGTGACAGAAACCAGATAAGAACTCTTATCTCAGGTCGGGGATGTGGCCGCACCTCTAGTGCCCACAGCCGGTCTCCTGCCGACCAAGCTCCACAAGCATGTGGGGTTCTCCTGAGACTCTACACTATTAGCTGAGTTTGGACACCCACCCGCCTCCCCGCGCCCAGGACAGGCTGTGCAGGAATCTCCTGGTGGAAGTTGCCAGACCCACTGGCAGCTCTACTCAATGATAATCCCTTACCCACTGTTCTGAGCTTCCCTATTTACAACACACGTTTGCATCTCTTGTCTCTGACATGTATTCAGGACAATCCCTATGCTACCAAAGGGCAGACTGAAGCTCAGGGAGCTTTTAAGACTTTGCCCCAGAACCAAAGCTACACCAGGACCCAGAACCAGCTCTGTGGGCTCCAAGTCCAGTGCTCTGTCCACCTGAGGCCAGTCCATGGGGTCTGGGCATGGGACCTCCTGCTTTGTGCTTTATGGAAGTGTTTTCCGCCTGCCTGGACAGAGGGCCAGCAGAGCTTATAACCAGGGGTCAGGAAGGGGAGGGGCGAAGGGGGGTGCAGGGCAGGTGCCCTGGTTTGACCAGTTCTGGTTTCTGGTTACCTGTTGCCGAAAGACAGATGTTCACCAAAGTGGTAGGTGCAGAAAGCAGACCTCACTCCTCACTTTAGATGAAGCCCAAAGCAAGCAGGTGGTTTTGACCTTCCTCCTTTCTTCTCACCTAATCATTTGAGGATGAGGGACATCGAAGCCTGCTTTCTCCCTGTGTCCTCACTTCCTGACAGTGGCCAGACACAGGGGCTCGGGGCTTCAGGAAGGGCACAGGATAGGTGGTAATTTATTTTACTTATAAGCACTGATGTGACCCTACTCTAAGTGCTCTGAAATTAACTCATTTCAATCCTCAAAATAACCCAAGAAGAGGATACTGCTATCATCCCCACTTCAGAGATTAGGAAATAAGGTACAGAGAGGTTCACCGACTTGCCCAATGGCACACAGCTAGGAAGAGACAGGGCTGGGATTGGAACCCAAGCAGCTTGGCTCCAGAGCCATCTTAACTGACTATGGTTTACTGTGCAACGTCAGCCTGGGTTTCTGGCCTAGGACAGTCTCTCCAGGAAGGTTCTAAGCACAGCGCAAAGCAAGACCTTATACCTTGCTGGCTCTTCAATCCATATGAAGACAGCATGAGGACTCCCCGTTTCCCGGGGGGTGCTGTAGAGCATGCAAGCCCACACGGATGCCCATTTCAGGCCCTGGCTGTGCCCTTCACCCTCCTCACGTGACTGCTGTGATCAGAGTCTGCAACTCCAGTGGTTGGTATGATAATTCCCATTGTACAGGAAGGAGCCCTGAGGCTGGGGGAGGATATAAGTGACTTGTTCAAAGGTACAAAGTTAATAAATGGCAGAGCTTGGAGTTCGACCTTCACCTTCTGCCCCTCACTCCATCTGATGCTTTCCAAGACCCCTCGGAAGGATTCAGCAGGAACTGTGC
>NW_006783414.1:2114984-2142810 GCF_000442215.2 Lipotes vexillifer | reverse complement strand
CCCCTCGGAAGGATCCAGCAGGAACTGTGCTCACCATAACGGGAAAACTAAGGTGCAAAGTTATGTGATCGGTATGAAAGTCCAGGCCTCTTAGCTTCTGAGAGGGCCCTCTGCCACCTCCCGCTGCCACCATTGGTCTGTGTGTGTTGTTGCCATTTCAGAAACCCCATTTCTGGGATGTGGGAACACATGTTAACCTGCTTGGTGGACGGTTCAGCAAATGGCCTAACGGACACTTGGTCTTAAAGGGAACAGGTCAGGTCTTGCCTGGCAGCTAGGTTAGGGCCTGAGAGCCCTTCCTGCCCCTCTCAGGATATCCAGAGGACCCGTTCCACCCTCCTGGGTGGATGGTGGGACCAGTCACCAAGGGAAGAGGCAGGGTGCAGAGGGCCCTGTTCTAGTGGAGGCAGAGCCTAGCAACGCCAGGCACAGTGCTCTTAGTAATCACAACAGCTAACACGGGTTGAACACTATGTGCCAGGTGTCACTCTAGGTGTGTTAAGCCTGGCATGACCTGGGCTGTGGGCTCTACCGAGCACTTAGACGTCAGCTGCCCTTGGAAGCAGCGGCATCTGAGGATCACCTGTCACTGCAGCTGGCAGGGCACTTGGCTGTTTCTGGAGGGTCTGCTGGGGTCCAACCACAGCCCTGAGATCCTGGGCCCTTCCCCCCACTCACCCTTTCCCAATCTCCATTTTGCAATCAGTCAGCCTGACCCAGTAAACATCCTCAGCCTGAGGAGAACCCATCTTCCTGACCCTTTTCTATGTGTTTCAAAAAAGAGTCCAGTGGTGTGGCAGAGAGGGCCCCAGCCATCCGTCGGGAGGCCAGGAGAAGGCCCCTGGGTCCTGGCCGGCCACCTGAGCACCAGCCACACTGCCAGAGCATCCCGACCGGCCCCGAACCCAGCGCAGAAAAGGGAATCACTGGAGAGGAAACTGGGCAGCGGTCTTAGATAGGTATCATTTGCCGTGCCTCTAGGGCACCTTAAGTGAGTAAGTGAAAAACAAATAATTCTATTGAGAAATGGGCAGAGGACTTGAAGAGACATCTGTCCAAAGAAATCGTACGAACGGTCAAGAGGGATGTGAAAAGGTTCTCACTGTTACTAATGAGGGAAATGCAAGTAAAACCACAATGAGATACAACCTCATATGTGTTAGAATGGCTCTTATGAAAAGGCACGAGATAATGGATGCTGGTGAGGCTGTGGAGAAAAGGAAGCCCTCGTACACCGTTGGTGGGAATGTAAATTGGTACAGCCGGTATGGAAAACAGTATGGAGGTTCCTCAAGAAATTAAAAACAGAACTACCATAGGATCCAACAATTCCACTGCTGACTATATTTCCACTGCTGACATGAAATCATTAACTCGAAGAGATATCTGCACTCCCATTTCACTGCAGTACTATTTAGAATAGACAAGGCATAGAAACAACCTAAGCGTCCATCAATGGATGAATGAATAAAGATGTGGTATATATATTCAATGGAATATATTTAGCCATTAAAAAAGGAAATCCTTCCATTTGCCACATGGGTGCAACTTGAGGGTATTATACTAAGTGAAACAAGTCCGAGAAAGACAAATACTGCATGATCTCACATGTGGAATCTAAGAAAACCCAAGTTATAGAAACAGAACAGACTGATGGTTGCTGGGACAGGGAGGTGGGGAAAAGAGGTGAAAGTGATCAAAAGGTACAGACTTCCAGTTAGAAGATGAGTAAGTTCTGGGGATCTAATGCACTGCATGGTGACTGTAGGTCACAATATAGTACTGTACACTTGAAAGTTGCTATGAGAGAGGTCGTAAAAGTTCTTACCATAAAAAAATTATGTGAGGTGAAGGATGTGTTTACTAACCTTATTCTGGTAAATTTCACATTAGATACATGTATCAAACCACTGCATTGTACACCTTAAGCTTACACAATGTTACATGTCAATTATATCATAATAACAGTGGGGAAATTTTCCTTTTTTGAGAGAGAGAGAGAGAGAGTGTGTGTGTGTGTGTGTGTGTGTGAGAGAGAGAGAGAGAGAGAGAGAAAGTGCGTCCTGGAAGCCAAAGGAAGAAAGCATCTCCCAATGGCAGACACGGTCAGCTTCATCAAATGCTGCCAAGTGCCTTGACCCTGTGCCTCTGTTTCTGAGCCGTGTTGCTCCTGAGTCCATTCAGATAAGCTAGTGACTCCCTTCAATTCTAAGATTCGCTTTTTGTTTTCAAATGCTAACACTGAGGGAATCAGGGTACCCCTTGCAGTCAACATTTGTCCCCACCACACACACCAACCTTGCCAATAAATAAATAAAGAGATAGATAAATAAATAAAGGCTGTTACTAGATCAATAACAGCATCTTATAATCAATGGGGGGGGGGAGGGATATGTTGTCATGACAACCAGGAGAGAAAGGCACTAAAAGAGAGCCAGAAAGAGATCTACCATTTATTAGACGTCTACTGTGGACCAAGAACTGTGCTTGAATTACATTTTGTCTCATCAAACAGCAAGAGAGGGAAGAATCTACAAGGGAAGGAGAAACACTTTTCCAGTTTAGCATGATAAAGAATCAGAGCCTTATTCCTGAAAAGCAACAGGCTCTCCAGCTCAAAAAGAGGAAATGCCAAGGTCACATTGGTTTGCCCATCCCTCACCCTCACTCCCATCCCCCCCAAACACCAAGAAGTGACACTCTCACCAAATTCAGTGTTCTCTCAGAACCTGTAAAAAGCTTTTAACACATAAACACAGCAAATGCTTCCCAAAGTCATAGGTGTTCACAAAAAACAGGGGACAAATTTTTAAAATAGGTAGGAGATGCACCACTTGGTTTCCTGAGAGCTGTGCTTAAGACTCTTCTCAAAGTTTTGGCTTATTTCCACTTGACTAACTAAGTCACGCTGACTTGCTCTTGGGCTGGGTTTGCTCAGATCTCCAAACTGCTATCTGTAAGTAGAAGACTCTCTGGGGTTGGAGCACCTACGATGAGGGCAGAGATACAGGGAAATGGACTGGGTTTGTTTTGCCAATTTGTAGCTGCTTACTCACTGTAAAGCGAAGTCGGTAGTTTCGTGAATGACACTGATCTTTGGTTTTCTCTATCTTTTTTTTTTTTTTAAAGCTCCAGCATAAGCTGGTGTGTCACTAGTCTTCACAGAACTTTATAGGTGTGGCCAATTCCAGCCATAGAGAACAGGAAAGAGAGCCTACACTTTTATTCTCTTCGGAGCTAGAAATAAGATCAAGCCAAGATCAATAGTGAAAACACACCTGCCCTTCTCTGGGATCAAATACCTACAAGGACTTGTCCTTTTGGCAAGTTTCTTCTTTTCCCTACTTCCAGGGGGCGGCATCTCCCTCCTGACCTGGGAGGTGTACCTTTTGATCATTATCAAGCCATCTGTCAGCGCCACTCTACCTGGCCCCAGAGTTTCTCCTTCCCGGAGGGCCCATCTCTCCCTCTGCAGCCATGCCAAGATCATCCTGGAGACGCAGACTGTCACAGAGAGCAGCTGTGGGGATCAGCCACCTCAGGAACTGGCTGGGGCACCCCAGTTTTCCCAAACAGCACATCGATGAGCACACCAAGGGCTGGGTCCCACAAGGGCTGCCTTCCCACTGCGACTCCCAGGGCCCCATCATCTCTCCCATCTCCCAGTGAAGCAATCTACATAATTAGCCACATTAATACCCAGGCCACCCGAGGCCACCTGTCTCTACCTGGGGCCCAGGTGCCTGTCACAACGAGCACGTAAATGATTATTCAGCTCCCTTCCAACCAGCTGCACAAAGATAAATGGGGTCTCACTCTGGGATGGCTGCCTAACACCCTGTTCCCCTGGGCTGGGCTCTGTCCCCAGAACAGGTTTTTCCGGAAAGCCGACCCCTGTGCACCACAAGGGTACTGTTCTGACATGGCAGTTGAAATGCCAAAACAGCCCCAGGGATTCTGGACTTTGCTTTGGCTCTGGACATTCTTTGAAAGGCCGTTTTGTTAACCAACATCTTTTGAGCATTTTTGTATGGGCAAGACACTCCCAGGGTTACTGAAATGCTCTAAGCAAGATCCTCTGACCTCTAGTTTCCCACCACTTCATAAAAGAAGTGGTGGGAAACTTTTCATAAATCTGCAAAGACAAAGGGGTGGGTGGGGAGTAGGGCTAATTTCTACATAGACTGAGCACGGAGGGAAATGCCACCCCTGAAGGTATCACTCTCCCCATTTTAAAGGCTCAGATTAGTTAAGCAGAACCAGGAAAGGAATTCTCTAATAATTCTCCACGTGACCTAAGGAGATTTACTCTCCCTCTCTGAACCTTTAATCCTGGGCAAATCCAGGACTAGCTAAATCACTGGCTTAAGTCCTCTACCAGTGTCAGTGCAGGTGGGTCTGCCTCCACAGCCCAGATATTACCCAGGGCTCAGCTGGCCCTTCAAGAATGATGTGGATAAATGTGCCCACAGTCTGCTGGCTCTGGCCCGGGGAGGGAGGGAGGGCATACAACTATCACAAGCAGTGAGGGACCTTAAAGGGCAGATGGGGACTGGAGGGGCAGGGGGAGGAGAGAGTAAGTTTCATAGGCAACAGAAAAGGCTCAGAGGTGGAGAAACAGGCAAGGTAAATTGAGGCTAGAGGGAGAAAATGGAAGGGATTCTCAGACCTGCGGCTCTGCCAAACTCCCAGAACCTCCGTTTCCAGATTTTTCCATTCCCCAAGAGATGAAGCTGCATTGCTCAACTACTGTGCTCAGTTTCTCATGGGTGTTCCAAGCCGTTCCCAGAGATGTTATCAGCCCTGGGTCGTGGATTACCATATGAAATGACTTCAAGGTGGGAAGGGTTTGCTGGATACCTACTCATTGGTACCCAGCTGCATGCATCTCCCCTTGACCTTTTCTCTTTCAAAGCCCATTCCAGATGCTACCCACAGCATGACTGCACCCTGCAAAGCTGCATGGGGTAATAGCCTGGGTGCAAATGCAGGCTCAAAGATTTAGGAGCTATGCATCCTTATGCAAGCTATAAACCTCAGTTTCCTGAGCTGTAAAATGGGGATTAACCCTAGCACCTGTCACAAAGGTTCCCTGTGAGAATTAAATAAGTCTAACACGTGCACAGTCTCTAGAATAGCACATAACACACAGTAAATACCTCATCAATGTTAGCGGTGGCCAGTGATTGTATGTAGCTTTCCTCTACTCCCTCCTCTGGGAATCGTTGCATCTCTGTATTAGCATAATGCCTTTGCCAGGAGGTGCCTGGGAGAGATGTGCTGAGTAACTGGTGTAACTTGGGTTGGAAAGCCTGGGACTGCATTGCACAGAGGGTCATGTGTGGGCTTCAGGTCCCACAGCCTGTGCTTGAATTCCAGCCCTGCTCCTTACAAAGAGTGACTTCGGCAAGTTACTTAACCTCAGTTTCCTCATCTGTAAAATGGAGATTAAAATAGTTCCAACCCAAAAGGATCTCTGGGCAGATAAACACGAGAACGCCATGGAGAGTTTGTCAGAACACTGGGACCGGGGCATGGTGAGGGCTGGCGTGGCTCTAATGCACGCACGTGAACTTGCTCTCCCAGCGTTTTGTGTCTCAGACGCGAGCTGCAGAGAAAAAAATAAAGAAAGTGGCGGGTCTGGCGCCTTCTTTGTCCCCTCTCCTTCCCACTCCAAAACAAAACACCTCCTTCCCTTAGTCAATCAGGTGGCCGCACAGAGGACAAAAGTCCTTGTTCTGTCAAATACCGTCTGCACGGCCTCGGGCAGGTCCCTGCATATCTTCAAAGCACAGATGCTGGTAACCACTCCACCAAATAAGTCAGTCACATCATTAGTCTACAGGGCCTTCCCTGAAAAGAGTCAGAGAAGCTCCTAGGTGTTGGCTTCTGCACAACCTTTAGTGCTCACTGCTGTGTCCTGCCCTGGGCTAGATGCTGGAGATACAGCGCTACGTGGGGCCTTCAAGTCCTTTCCAATCTCCTGCAGGAGGCAGATGCTTAAGGAGAGAACTACACTAAAGAGTGCTGAGTGGTTGACAGGCCGAGAGCGTCCTCTGAGCAAAGCCACTACGCCGAGAGCTCCACGGAGATGACCTCTCTCCACCTCTCGACATCTCTGTGTTGTCCATACAATTCCTATCACAACCATTTTACAGCTGCAGAAACTGAGACTCAGATAGGTTACACAATATACATGGGGCCACACAGCCAATCAACTGCTCTGAGAGAGCACAGAGCGGGAGCATGTAACCCAGCAGGAACAGAGGGTTTTTTGGGAAAGAGGGCTGCCTGGAGGAGGTGATGTCTGCATCTTGCAACATATGGAAGTCAGCAAAGGGGAGGGGGTTTGGGAAGAGTGGACAGTCAGGGCAGGAGGCAAGGGAACAAAGAGCTGTTCTTTGTTCACACACCTGTGAACAGTACAAGAGGCATATGATGATGGGTAAGGCTAGAAAATAGAGGTCAGGTGACTGAAGTCTTGATGGCCAAGCTGGTAAGAATTTGGGGTTTTATCTGGAGGGCCATGAGGGCCTGTTGAAGGGTTGTAAACAAGAGAATGACACGATCAGGTTTACAATTTTGGAAGCTCTGCTCACCTTCCCTCATAAACATCCAGGCTTCCTTGAGCTCCCATCTCCAAGAGGGAGTCTGCAAAAGGTTAAGGGCACCTCGCAGCCAGTACAAGGCCCATTTCCTTTATGCCACCACGGTTTGAGCCCATTCCTTCAACTCCATGCCATGTATTGACCAAGCTACTTTATCTCTCTGAACCACAATTTCTTCATCTGCAATGTAAAGTAACAGCAGTTCTGTGGTCAGAACCTGGGATTACATCTGTAAATGCCTAGTCCAGCACCTGGCCCATTAGACAGGCTCAGTAAAGGAGTTTCCTTCCCCTTTCCTTTTCCTGAGATGCATTCTTCTTGTTCCTAAGCTGAAAATAAACAATTTCTAAACATGTTCTTTGATTGATTGATTGATTGACTGATTGATTGACTGACTGATTGATTGGATGTTTGATATTTTGCACAATCAGTAGTTTTGACTCTCCATGAGCAACTCCGAAGGCCTCTGACATGGTAGTGACTTTGAATTTAGCTGAAGTCTGGATTAGAATTACAGAAACAATAAAGCTGGTGAGACAGGCAAGGCATTTAGCAAATGGGTCTGACCATATCAATCAGGTGAAGACTGGGCTGCTGTAACAAGGAAGTCCAAAAATGCAATGGCTTAAATAATATGGAGGCTTCTCTTTCATGAAACAGTCCTGAGATGAGCTGTCCAGGTCAGCAATGAGGCTCTGCTCCACTTGGTCATTCAGGGACCCAGGCTCCTATGTCCTATTGTTCCACCATCCCCTAGACTAGAATATCATTGTTGTCTGCCTGGTCCAAGTTGGGTCACCATCACAGCTGGGTTGCAGTTGCCAGAGTAAAGAAGAGTTTTCCAGTAACTCAAGTCTCAGACCCACAAGTGGCACACATCACTTCCACTGGCAACCACTCAGGCCCGTGGCCACACCAAACTGCTAAGAATGCTGGGAAATGCAATCTAGCTGTCCATCTATGTGCCCAGCCACGATTCTCACAACAGGACAAATGGAAGAATGGATTTTGGAAGCCAACTCACAAACAGAATCTGCCTCCCTGGCTGACCATCGAGCATCTGCAGAATACGAGACTTTGTTGTGAATACGAGACTTTGTTGTAAGTCACTATAGGTACTTTACAGATGCATTTTGTTCACCCAACACAGGGGTTTACGATCTGGGGGAGTCGATGGGCCATTAGACAGGATATTGTCTCTCCAGCTCAGCTCTAGACTTCACCACTCCCTACTTTTATAACCCAGTCCAAACTCACAATTATTTTATATTCTTGGCCCTGTGGGCATTTGATTCTGAGGCCCCTGTTCTATAATATAAATTATAATTATTATTGAGGCTGGGATAATATTATGGAGATGTTATGACTGACATTCATACCAACCATCTTGCCCTTAGTGTGATGTTATGTGCCATATCCTTTTAACCCAGTCTGCTTGCTGCTCACCAAAACCCATGTTCTTCTCTTCACCCTGGGCACACAGCTAGACTACATTTCCCAGCAGCTAGGTGTGGCATGTGACCGATTTCTCTCCACTGTAATGTGAATAGAGGTATAACTCAGGCCTGGCCCATGAGACCTCCATGTACTCTTTAACTTCTGGTTGAATGGGTGGCTAAAATGACCCCCAGGGTGACCATAGAAGCTACATCTGTAAGAGGACAAAACCACTGGAAGCCAGCATCCCCAGGTGACCGCACGGAGAACAGCCAGCACCAAGTTGGAACCACCTTAGACTGTAATGTAACCAAAAACCCTTTCTTGAACTATGACCCATCTGGGGTCTATTTGTTACAGCAGTTAGCCTATCCTGACCAATACACTCCATTTTATAAATGTAGCAATGGACACACGAAGAGGTCAAGACATCTGTCCAGTGTCACAAAGATAACATGTGGGAATGCAGGGGTTCAAACCCAGACCCACCAATTTTAAAGCCTGTGCTCAAAATAACTTTTATGCCTCATATTTAGCCAGCTTTATTGAGGTATTAGTTACATGCAACAAAATTGATCTTTTTTAAGAGTACAGTGACTTCCCTGGTGGTACAGTGGTTAGGAGTCCGCCTGCCAACACAGGGGACATGGGTTCGATCCCCGGTCTGGAAGGATCCCACTTGCCGCAGAGCAACTAAGCCCATGCACCAAAACTACTGAGCCTGCGCTCTAGAGCCCACAAGACACAACTACTGAGCCTGCATGCTGCAACTACTGAAGCCTGCGTGCCTAGAGCCACCGCAATGAGAAGCTTGCGCACCGCAACGAGGAGTAGCCCCCCCTCGCCACAACTAGAGAAAGCCCGCGCGCAGCAATGAAGACCCTACACAGCCAAAAAAAAAAAATGAGACAGTATAGCTTCATGAGTTTTGACAAATGCAGTCATGTACCCATTAACACAATCAAGATATAGAATATGTCTGTCATTCCCAGAAGGTCTCCTGGGCTTTTTGGCAGTCAATCTCCTTCTCGTCCCTCTTACCCCAGCCCCTGACGATTCACCTGATTTCTGTCTCTGTACTTTTGGAATCACATGTGTGGCCTTTGAAGTCTGGCTTCTTTCACTAAGTGTAATGATTTTCAGACCTACCCATGTTGTTGCTTACATCAGGAGTTTATTCCTTTGCTGAGTAGTATTCCGGTGCATGGAGGTACCACTATTTGTTTGTCTATTCACCAGCTAATGAAGATCTGGGTTGTTTCCAGGTTAGGGCTGTTATGAGTACAGCTGCTGTGAATATTCACGTACAGGTATATGTGTGGACTTATACTTTCATTTCTCTAAGGACTGATGGATCAGACAGAAAGTATATGTTTACTTTCATAAGCAAGTGCCAAAGTGTTTTCCAAAGTTGTTTCCCAGATTTTTACAAAGATGGCACCAAAAGTGAAAAAAGAAGCCCTTGTTTCTACCAAAACCCAATTCAAAGCAAAGGCTTTAACGACCAGGAAGACAGTGCTGAAATATGTCTAAAGCCACCAAACAATGAAGAGCCATATGTCGCTTATGTTCCAGCGGCCCAAGACACTGTGGCTCCAGAGGCAGCCCAACTAACTAAGGAAGAGCATCCCCAGGAGAAACAAGCTTGACCATTTGCCATCATCAGGCACCCTGACCATGAAGTTGGCCAAGAAGATCAGGTTCACACTGGTGCTCATCATGAATATCAAGGTCAACAACCGTGAGACCAAACAATGCTGTAAAGAAGCTCTACTGGGCTTCCCTGGTGGCGCAGTGGTTGAGAGTCCGCCTGCCAATGCAGGGGACACGGGTTTGTGCCCCGGTCCGGGAAGATCCCACAGGCCGCGGAGCGGCTGGGCCGGTGATCCATGGCCGCTGAGCCTGTGCGTCCGGAGCCTGTGCTCCGCAACGGGAGAGGCCACAGCAGTGAGAGGCCCGCGTACAGCAAAAAAAACAAAAACAAAAAGAACCTCTACTACCTGGGCTGGCCAAAGCCAACACTCTGACCAGGTCCCATGGTGAGAAGACAGTGTGCATTTGATCCCTCCCTACAATATTTTGGATGTTGCAAAAAAAATTGGGATAATCTAAGCTGAGTCCAGTTGGCTAATTCTAAATATAGCACACTTTGTTTTTACCATCTTAAAAATAAAATGCAGTCGTTCCATTTTGCATTCTTACCAACAATGTGCAAGAATTCCAGTTGGCATTGTCAGTCTTTTTAACTTTAGTCATTCCAGTGTCTGTGTATTAGTATTTCACTTTGGTTTTTATTCACATTTCGGCGATGACTAATAGTGCAGAGCATCTTTTTATGGACCTACTGGCCATTTGTACATGATCTTTGGTAGAGTGTTTACTAAAAATTTTTTTGACCATTTCTTAATTAGATTGTTTGTCTTGCAAATATTTTCTCCCAGATTGTGGCTTATCATCTCATTTCCTTAATACTGTCTTTCAAAGGGCATATGTTTTCATTTTGAGAAGAATTTATCATTTTTTTTCTTTTATGGTTTGTGTTTTCTGTTCTGTCATTTTTTTTTTTTTTATGATTTAAAATTGTGTTTACACCTCATCTAGAGAGCTTTCTCTGCAAGATGAAATTGGATGTTTTCAGAAGGTTAAATTTACACATCAGATTTACTTTGGCGGGGGAGTGAGGGAGTGGCTGGGTTTTCATTTGGTGAGTTGTGACTTTCTGAAATTTGTGCTTATGACAGTAACCGCCACCAAATGAGAAAGAAAAAATTAGGGCAATTTGAAAAGGCAGTTCAGAAGTTTTGTGAGCACAAGACTCTCTCAGCAGAAGGCTGATTAAGGAGGTAACAGAGGAGGGAGTCTTGTTAAATGAACAGAACGCAGCAGACAAGATCCACAGGCCTGGCACCAACAATTTTAAACCTGTGGGCAGGTCTCCAACCCCCGACCTGCACTTGACCGAGAGAAAATGATTTCTACTGCTTAAGGAGGCTCCCTCCTGGAAGGGCCATTTATTCCCTCCCACGTTGGGCAGACTTTAATAAGCAAAGCACACAGCTTCTTGCGAACAGCCCAGACAGGAGGATTAACTCATTCTTTCCCCTGCAGTTACAACCAGCCAGATAATTCTGGAACAATTTGAGTCCCAGTTTAACAGGAAGGGCTGACAGTAGATAGCAGATTTCCCATGGCTCTCGCAGTGTCCTGCTGGCTGTGGAGCCCACTGGAGCCTGTCCAAGGAATTTCAGGGTTGACATTACGTGGCTGCCAAGACTGCAACTGCTGACCTGGGCTAATTCGAGACAGTGTCTGTGCCTGCTGCTGTGTTATGCGTCCATTCTGCAGCCATTCCCATCAGGGCCTCATCCCAAAAGATGGCATAAAAGGTCACATGGTCTGGACTCATTGGAACTAAAAGGCCATCTGTCTAAATCTGGATTTTTAAAGAAAGAGATACACAGGGTAATGAAAAAGAGAGTGCCCGAACTTTGGTGTCAGGAGGCTTGAGTTAAAGCTGCCCTACTGGGGCTTCCCTGGTGGCGCAGTGGTTGAGAATCTGCCTGCTAATGCAGGGGACACGGGTTCGAGCCCTGGTCTGGGAGGATCCCACATGCCGTGGAGCAACTAGTCCCGTGAGCCACAACTACTGAGCCTGCGCCTCTGGAGCCTGTGCTCCGCAACAAGAGAGGCCGCGATAGTGAGAGGCCCGCGCACCGCAATGAAGAGTGGCCCCCACTTGCCACAACTAGAGAAAGCCCTAGCACAGAAACGAAGACCCAGCACAGCCAAAATAAATTTTAAAATAATTTAAAAAAATGTTTTAAAAAGCTGCCCTACTTACCAGCTGTGACCGAGGCACTGCATTCCACCTCCCTGGTCCCCCAGTTCCTCACCTATAAAACATGGATTGATGAAATCACAAAAGAGTACATGCAATGACAAGAAGGTGCCCAGCTCAGTTAGTCCCTGGCACACAGTGAGTCCTCAATAAATGTGAGTCCCCTTGCTGTACCTTGTCTCTTCTTTCCCCTACAGACAGTTTGCGAGCAAGTCGGTGAAATAAACAGCTGGAGTTACTACTCAGCCCCGTCGAATGTAAATTGGTGCAGCCACTATGGAAAACAGTATGGGGGTTCCTTTAAAAACTAAACATAGAGCTACCATATGATCCAGCAATCCCACTCTTGGGTATGTATCCAGAAAAGATGAAAACTCCAAAAAGATGCAAATTCCAAAAAATACATGCATGCCAGGGTTCATAGCAGCGTTATTTACAATAGCCAAGACATGAAAACAGCCTAAGTGTCCATCAGCAGACAACTGGTTTAAGAAGATGTGGTGTATATACACAATGGAATACTACTCAGCCATAAAAAGAATGAAATATTGCCTTTTGCAGCAACATGGATGGACATAGAGATGATCATACTAAGTGAGGTAAGTCAGACAAAGAAAGACAAATATTGTATGACATCACTTATATGTGGAATCTAAAAAAAATGATAAAAATGAATTGATTTACGAAACAGAAACAGACTCACAGACATAGAAAATAAAGTTAAGGTTACCAAAGGGGAAAGGGAGGACGGGGAGGGATAAATTAGGAGTGTGGGATTAACAGATACAAACTACTATATATAAAATAGATAAACAACAAGGATTTACTGTTTAACACAGGGAACAATATTCAATATCTTACAATAACCAGTAATGGGAAACAATCTGAAAAAAATATATATGTATAAATAACTGAATCACTTTTCTGTACACCTGAAAGTAACACAGTATTGTAAATCACCTACACCTCAACAAAAAAAAGAAAAGAAAAAATACTCATCCCCTTCATAGTTGTGAACATGGACATATTACTTAAGCTCTGTGTGTTTCAGCTTCCATATTGGTAAAGAGGGTTCTGAAGTGAGAGACCTGGGCTGGAAATATTGATCTGGGCAACATCAACAGTGGAAGGAGAAGAAACTGTTTAGGTGGCATGTGTTTCAAGAAGAGGAACAGGGTGAGGTCAGAACAGGGGATACACCAGCACTCAAGGGTCAGCTGGAGGATGGGGTGAAGTAGAAGACAAGAAGAATGACAGGAAGTGTCCGGGGAAATGTGGAGGCCACAAAGAGCACCAGGAAGAGAAAATCTAACACATCTCCAGGGCACTCGGCTCTTGGGAGCTTATTTATTTCAGGGAAGTGATGGAGGTGAAGGTAGTGGATTGAGGTGGGTGGATATACGAGTTGAGAATGAGGCGAAAGAAAAGGAATTACAATTAAAAAGCTAAAGCCAGGGGACTGGGACTTCCCTGGTGGCACAGTGGATGGGACCTCGTGCTTCCGATGCAGGGGGCCTGGGTTCAATCCCCGGTCAGGGAACTAGATCCCACTTGCATGCCACAACTAAGAGTTCTCATGCCGCAACTAAGGAGCCCACGTGCTGCAACTAAGGAGCCCGCCTGCGGCATCTAAGGAACCCGCCTGCTGCAACTAAGACCCAGTGCAACCAAATTAATTAATTAACTAAGAAAAAAAAAAAAAAAGCTAAAGCCAGCAGGGTTAAGTCATAACGTCAAGACAAGAAGAGCTTGACACATTAAAATGTCACAGGAAGTAAAAGGAGAAGATAAGGACAGAAAGTTACAGAAAGACGTCAGGAGCCAAGAGTTTGTTGGGTCAGTGTGGGAAGCCAGCGTCCAGGCCACTGCGGTGTTTGGTGAAACCATTCATGGCGGGGGTCGGGAGGGTTGCGGTGTTGGATGAACTTGCACAACATTGACTCCTGAGTGATAGGGAGCAAGGTCAGGGTAGTAAACAGCCCTGGTGACCCTGTGACCTGGCACTGGCCCAAGGAGTGAGTGCATACATGGGGATTCCACCTGAAGCTCCAGTCTCTAGAAGGTGCTAAGATCAGGGGGGAAGATTGGAGACTCACTGTATTCGTCCATGGGCTGCTCAGAAGGCAGCGAGGATGAAGTCCAGTCATGAGGGTGGACACTGTCTCCATCCCCCCTGGAATGTGAGGAACCTCATGGGCCGTCAGGTACAGCAGGGCAGGACGAGGGGCAGAGAATTTGAGATTTGAGGAGAAAGCTCAATCTTCTGGGGTTCCACAGTAGTAGTGGTTTTGACTCATATCTGTCTCGTCCTTTGCAAAGTGATTTCACTGGCATTATCTTAATTTTGGAAGAATGAGTCCCATTTTACAGAATTGGGAAATAGTTTTGGGAAAGTTCAGTGGCTTTTGCTCGAGATCACAGAGTGGGGAATGGCAGGGCTGGGATGGAGACCCCTGTTTCTGTGATTTGTGGTCCAACTCTCCCCACCAGGGTGCTTCTGAAATCAACCCAACCAAATACACATTTCTTAGGCACCCTTGTGTACTAGGCACCACATGAAGGCATTGATGATGAATTTCATGAGTGGCAGACATGTTAGTTGTTGCCCAATACCCACTCCACACTCCTTGCTGCTACTGAGCTCTGATTTCACTTGAGGTAACCAAGTGTCTTTGACTGGACCAAACCACACATGACAATCCTGATGCTCGGTTTCCTGCAACTTGAGGGTGGTAACATGACCCATTTCTGGCCAGTGGGGTATAAGGAGAAATCCCCCAGGTTGGGTTTCTGAGAAGATTCTACTTTCTCCCTCTCTTTTTTTTTTTTTTTTTTTTGGCTGTGTCATCTTAGTTCCCTGACCAGGGATTGAACCCGGGCCACAGCAGTGAGAGCACCGAGTCCTAACCACTGGACCGCCAGGGAAACTGCCCTCTACTTTCTTGAGAAGAGGGGACAGACTCAGCTGTGTCTCCCAGTCCTTCTGCTTCCCTAGTTCCCTTTCCCCTGCCTTGCTTGTAACCTGAGGCCTCAGGATGGCGACCTTGCATCCTGCAACCATAATACCACAGCAGGATGTGGAAGATGAAGAGGAGAAACAACTCAGATCTCTGGTGGTGCCATCAAACAGCTGAACCAATGCCAGCATCCCCCACCTCCAAACTTCTTGCCATGTGAGGAGAAAAAAATATCTGTTTACTCCAGCCATTGGTATTGGACTTCCTATTACCTGCAGATGAATGTATTCTAATTGATAAACAGGCCCACTCAGGGACGCAAGCCCTGAAGCCAAAATCAATAATCCAATTGGATTATGTTTATTTGTGTGTTTACTGATACCAGCTGTGATGGCTGATTTGATATGTATGGTCCACCTTGATTGCACCACAGATACTTAGTCAAACATTATTCTGGTTGTTTCTGTGAGGATGTTGTTGGATACAATTAACATTTAAATCGGTAGACTGAATAAAACAGATTGCCCTCCCTAATGCTAGTGGGCCTCGTCCAATCAGTTGAAGGCCTGAATAGAACAAAACCTTGACCATTCCCCCAGTGAGAGGGAATTCCTCCTGCCTGACTGCCTTTGATCTAGGACATCGACTTTTTTTACTGCCTTCAGACTCAAACTGAAACATCAGCTTTCCTGGGTCTCCAATTTGCCAGTTGCAGATCTAGGAACTTGAGAACTTAGATAATTATGTGAGCCAATTTCAATAAATAAATAATAGATGACAGATAGATGATAGATAGATAGGTGAGAGATAAATCCTATTGGCTCTGTTTCTCTGGAGGATCTTGAATAATACATCAGCTGTCTTTTATTTTCTACATACAAACTTGTATATAAATAGAGCAGTTATATTCATAATAGCCCAGAAATGGAAATAGCTCACATGTCCATCAACAGGAGAATGAACAAGCAAATTATGATATATCCATACAATGGAACACTAAGCAATAAAAAGGAACCACTGCTGGTATACATAAAATCATGGAAGCATCTCAAAAGCATTATGCCAAGTGAAGAAAGCCAGGCACAGAAGACCACATACTGTATGGTTCCATTTATATGAAACTCTAGGAAAAGGTGAATCTGATATACAGTGGCTGTAAGCTGATCAGCGGTAGCTGGGACCAGGTACAAGGGAATGTTGTGTGATAGAAATGTGTTCCCTGTCATTATTGTAGTGGTGGTACATGGGTGTACACATTTGTCAAACTCATCAAACTATATACTTAAAGTGGATACATTTTATTTATGTAAATTATACCTCATTTAAGTTGATAATGCAAAACAATATTTTTTAATTTGAAGTGTGACACATAGATGGAGATAATCCAAATATATATAAACAAAGAAATGGAGGAAAGAAAGGCTGAATGTAAGATAAAGCCAGGGAGAAAGTCAATTCACAAAGTACGTACACATCAATCCCTTGACTGTGTGAAGCTACAAATTAGGATTTGAGCTTCCCAGAAGCCAAAGCAAAAAGAGAAAAAGAAATACAAGCTTTCACATGTCCATAGGAGAAAAATCACAGTGTGCGTAAAATAAAATTGGACGACAGAGATATGGTGCCTTCTGAGTGTGATGGGAACACAGAGAAGGAAGTGACTAATTCTGCCTGGGAGAGCCAGGAAATGCTACAGAGATGAGGGTAGGAAAAAAAATAGCTAATGTTGACTGTTTGGGGAGTGTGGATGTGAGAGGGGTGGGACTGGGCTTCTGGATGGGAAACAATCAGCTTTACTCATTTCCTAGACGTCCTTCAACTCTGAAGTGGGGGGATCAGAGGTTTCATTCTCAGGAAGCAGGAAGAAGCCTGGGGCCCGAGCCTATGTCTCTGCAGGGCCTGAGGAAGGAACTGCTACCCCACAGCCAGGAGGGGTGTGTAATTTATTTACCCACCAGTTTGCCACAGATCCAGCCAAACGAGGTGCAGACCCCAGCTGGACCTCGTCTGGAAGGCCTTTGTCAGGTCAGCACCAACCCTTTTGCTGCTGGATTGTGGGGTGGCGGGTGTCCCTGAGGAGGGCCGGAGCCGTGAAGGAGGCAAAGGGCTCAGCGGCGCATACAGAGCACTTTAGTATTTTAGCAGGCGCAGCCAGAGTCATGCCTGATTAGCACAAGCTAATGAGAATTCCTGAGCTTGGTCAATGGCCCACATTCAGGAATTTGCTATTCATGAGAAATGTCAACTTTATGAAAACCCGCCCTGTGTGTCAGCTCTTTTTCCCACATTCAGGGTTTACAGCTGACGAGAGTTAGTTTCACATGATTTGCTGATGGGGGTAGAGGTCGTAATCCAGGAAACTGCTCTGGCAAATCATCCCTGAGCCAGCAGAGCCTTCTGGAACATTCTTTTTATTTTTCCCCTTAGAAACCACTTGGAAAGGGAAGTGCTGGGATTTAAGCAAGGCTAGAGTGGAGGACTTGGTGCCCAAAGGAATACTAGAGCAGACCGATGAGGCCACCAAAACCTGAATTCATTTTTCCCAGTGTACATACGAAATGGCTACCAGATTGAGAGGGATACTGGAAACTTCGCAGGAACCCCAGGGTGATGAGAATTGTTATTCAGGAGTATGATGTTTCATGATACGACATTACTTTCTTCATTTATAGGATTGACAGTATAAAGTCCGCTCTGTATAATATGCGACCTTTCTGGCCCTGGGTATATAACGGGACTCATTTCAACAAAGCACCAGCCCCTTGGAGAGCACTGCCCCACATCTGGTCCCTTGACTTTCTTTTTTTTTTTTTTTTTTTTCTGGCGGTGGGGGGTGGGAGAGAATTTTAATACATTCACCAAATTAAAGGACAAGAACGTACTGTAGACACAACTTAAGACAATTTAGAATCATGAACAAAAGGTGAGGTAGACTGACTAGTGAAATTCAGCAAATTTTGGTTAAGAAAATTTTACAGTAATAAAGTAACACAGGTGCTTACTTTTCTAAAAATCACAAAAAGCATTACAGCTAAAAAAATTGAATACAACAATTCTCATTGTAATTTTAGTTTACATTCAGTATTAACCTGTGTGAACTGTCAATATGTGGCAAGGTTCAACAGGTCTATAGGTCAGTTATTATGCAGGCCTAGTGAACACATTCACACCACAATATTCTTAAGGGATGGCAAGGCTTGAAGTGAAACACACCAAGGTACGTATTAACCAATCATGGTGTCCTGTGCTTGTGCAGTTTTATCCTTGCAGGAGAACGACCTAACATTCTCTAAAGAATTATACTGATAAGGTGATTTTAAAAGATCCAAACCTTAGTAAGATAGGCGTTGAAAAGAACAGGCAGGTCAATTTGAATTCTCCATCATTGCGGTGATGGTCTTTTGGCTTTATTCTGGCATTTCTCTTCCCCAGAGTTAAATAGTATTTAAGAGATCATAATCATTTGATTTTTCAAATGATTTTGATTTTTGATTTGATTAGTTAGTGCAGCCCTAACTAATATGGGGTCCCCTCAGGTCAAGTAACTACTTTAAAAAGTTTTCCTTAGGCTATGAAGCCATAAAGCCTGAAGAAACCCTGAGAGGCCATCTGCCCCAGGTACAACTGTCTTAGGATTATTTCAAGTATTTTATTTGCCCTATATAGTAAATATTTTTGGAACATTACACAAATAGTGGGTTTCTTGATATCATCTGCGTTAGGACCTTTCAACAAAACAGGAACAACTGAAACACATTCATATATAAATCAGTACCTCTTTGCCAAAAATTCTGCTGTACTAAAATTGAGTATTTTTAAAGCATCTGTAAGGCAGGTCCTTTTTCAAGGTCAGTTAAACATGGAGTTTAAAGGAATTGTTCATTTCAAGATACATTTAGGGTTTCCCTGGTGGTGCAGTGGTTGAGAGTCCACCTGCTGGTGCAGGGGACACGGGTTCTTGCCCCGGTCCGGGAAGATCCCACGTGCCGCGGAGCGGCTGGGCCCGTGAGCCGTGGCCGCTGAGCCTGCGCGTCCTGAGCCTGTGCTCCGCAACGGGAGAGGCCACAACAGTGAGAGGCCCGTGTACTGACCGCAAAAAAAAAAAAAAAAAAAAAAGGCCATTTAAAGTGGGAATAAAGTGGTACATATGGGCTAATGAGAAAAATACGCTTGACTTTCTTTTTTGCTCCTAATCTGACTTCTGAACCAACAGATAATTACCTTCATAAGGAAAACAATGCCATCCTGTGGAATTCCAGCAGGGCCTGTCCAGAGGATGTATATTCTAGGCCACAGGCTGGGAAGGGATATTTCTGAAGGTGAACTTCCTTACATGCAGAGACCCTGGATTTTCAAGGTTTGACGTGATAACTCTGGACGGAGCCAAGCACAGGAAATACTAAAGCTCTACAAGCACTCAGAGAGAGCAGGAAGGGCTGGGCTCCCACTGCCCCAGCCCCCAAGCAGTGCCAGCTCTCCTCGAGGGCCCGGCCAGCCCCTGCCAAGTTCCCAAAGGACCGCAACAGCATAGGGCCAACTAAATCCTAATGACTGGGTTTGTATGGCACCCCACGGTTTTCAAGGGCTCTCAGCCAACCTCCCATAGCCCAACAAGGAATGTACAGAAGGCTTTACTGAGATTGGGGAACTGAGGCCCAGAAAAGTGCCCCGCGTCACACAGCTAGTCAACGGGGAAATCGCCTAGTTATCAACAGCTTGGTCTTTGCAGTCAGAGGAATCTCGCTGAAGCCCTGGGTGGCTGCCCTCAGCTTATTACCCCACTCCCTGGAGCTGGTCTCCTGCCCTGCAATATGGCGCACACTCCGGGAGCAGGGTTCCGGGGCCACACTGCCAGGGGTCACAGCTCCACTGTGTAGCAGTTGTGTGATTGTGGGCAGGTTACTTAACCTCTCTGTGGCTTGGTTTCCTCATCTATAATGTGGGGATGATACTGGTACCCATGGCACACACAACACACTGACTCTCACAAACATATGTGGGGAGAAAGAAGCCAAACCCAAAAGGCCATAGTGCGTGATTCATTATATTTGGTATTCAGAGACGAGCCAACTGCTTAATGAGCGTAGGGTTTCCTTGTGGAGTGCTGAAAATGTTTTGGAACTAGATAGAGCTGTTGGTTGCACAACAGTGTGAATGTACTAAATGGCACTGGATTGCGCACTTTAAGGTGGTGAATTTTGTTATATGAATTTCACCCTAATAAAAATAATTTTTTAAATGGGCCAGACTCGTCTTTAGTGCTACAAGTCAAAAGAGTGGTCACTTGGGGGTGAGGAGAGGATGGGAGAGGACACAAGGGAGCCTGCTGGGAAATGTCCTGTATCTTAATCTAGGTGCTGGGTGATCACAGAGGTAAAAACTGATCGAGCTCCATGCTTGAGATGTATGCCTTTAGAGGGTTGTTGTGAAAATGAAATGAGGTCAGCCGCAGCAAGCTCTTTAAACAGCCCTAGCACATAATAAATGCTCAGTAATTTGTAACTCCCATTAGTATGATTATCTCATACTGTTAGGAGGATTGGATGACACAGTACACACAGCTTCTTTAGTAGAGAAGCTGGCTTTTCATATGGTCCCCAAATAGAGGCAATTTTCATTAATTTTAATTTGAACCCAAACCTTCTGGCTCAAGATTCATAGCATTTTGCAAAGCAGTGTGCTGCCCACTCCCGGGGGTTGTTTTGACATTAGCTTTGTGGAAAAGAGCCAAGGACTTAAGGATTAGGGGTTGGTACAACATAGCGCTGCCTCTGGATAAACTGGGTTACCTCCCCCAAGCCAGCTTGGGTACAAAGCAAACTGTTTGCCATCACACAGGCAGAACTTGGAAGGGAAAAGCATCTCTCGCTCACCCAAAGTCTGGGGGTATGCAGGGAGAGACTGTCCTTGCTAACTCCTGCTTCCATTGGCCCCTGGCAAGCAGAGCCCACCCTGCTCGTTAACATGCTCATTTTATTTGCTTCCTATGCTGCCCGATTTCTTTTGATTGGCAAGCTTTATACAAACCCCAAAGAATGACACCCCGCCCCCTCCACTGGGTCACCCAGTCCCAGGTACATCCTTATTTCCCCAGGACCTGAAAGGTGTGACAGCTTTCATTCATTGTGTGTCTCTCCTTCCAAACCCAACTCTCTGCAGGCATCAGTCCGGCTAGGGCTTGGTCATCTTTTCAGCCCAAGCATAGCTCCTGGAACTTAATAACAGGAACTTAATAAATGTGTGAGGAAGGAAGGGAGAAAGTAAGGGGCTCCCTGGCTGGGCAGACCTTTGAGAACAGAATGATTTCCCTACCTTCTGATCCCAAGAAGATTCATTCAGAAAGAAAACCCTGAAGCAGAAAGAGCTTGATCTCAGGTGGGAAAGGCAATGGCTTCCTGATTCATTCTGAGTCCATTAGAAAAAGTTATCAAGATCCAGAAATTGCAGTAAATGTTGCTTTGCGGGTGGGGAGTTGGGGGTGTGAAATTAGGTGCAAAACAAAATGTGTAATTGTTTTGTTTTGTTTTCATTTGGGGTTCAGGTTCTCTTATCTCTTATCAGCATGGTAGTTTTGTGAGCATATAATGTCAACCACAACACATTTACATCTAAAATAACTGAATTTAGATCTTAAAAATAAGTGCAACACTTTACCTCCATGGTCTTCCTCCCAAAAACCCGTAACTGCAGACTGAACACGAGAAAAGCATCGGGCAAATCCCAATGGAGGAACATTCTACAAAATGCCAGACTGTTACTCCTCAAACCTCGTTAAAAGGTCAAACTCAAAAGGTCATCAAAAACAAAGAAGGTTTAAGAAACTATCATAGCCAAGAGGAGCCTAAGGAGACACACACAAAAAATGGAATGTGCTATCTTAGATGGAATCTTGGAACAGGAAAAGGACATTAGATTAAAAACTAAGAAGATCTTGGGGTTCCCTGGTGGTGCAGTGGTTGAGAGTCCGCCTGCCGATGCAGGGGACACGGGTCTGTGCCCCGGTACGGGAGGATCCCACATGCCGCGGAGCGGCTGGGCCTGTGAGCCGTGGCTGCTGAGCCTGTGCGTCCGGAGCCTGTGCTCCGCAACGGGAGAGGCCGCAACAGTGAGAGGCCCACGTACCGCAAAAAAAAAAAAAACCTAAGGAGATCTAAATAAACTTTGGATTTTTAGTTGCTAATAATATATCAATATCAGTTCATTAAAAAATGAAATTATTTTTAAAAAATTTTCTACAGAGCATTGCCCAAAATGTCAGTAACCCAGTCCCACTCACGACTCCCCTCCAAAATGTACCTGGTCATCAAGACTTTAACACCTCAGAGACGCCACCTCTCTTGTGTTTCTTACCCCCAAAGCGCCAGACCACCATTTAAGGTTAAAGACAATTGGGGGTAGGTTGGGGAAATGACCCCTGCCTGGGCTGCCCCCCATTCCGGAAATTAAAATGATTCTAATATGTTTAGCTACAAACTAACAACTTGCTTATTCCAGGTATCCAAACTTGACAATTTAGTCATTTAGAAGAGCTGTTGCCATTTTATTGCATGTCAAGCATCGAGAACTATCTATGAGAAAGATAGATAAGGTCCCTTCCCTCCTGGGGATTCTGGTTACATTCCAGGATGCATGATAGACAGCTGGGCCAGGGAGGGGATGAGGGTGTGACAGTGACCAAGAGACCCTCTGCTCAGAGTTTGCTCCAGGTGCGGTGATGTGTGGTCAGGCCCCATCTGCACCCTCTGCTCTCACCTCTCTTCAGACCAGAGAGCTGGTTAACTGAGGTTTGATACAACCTGCAGCATTTGGGTCAGAGATTTTTCCAGCCAAGTGATTGGGGGCTTGAATAGGATCCTGAAAGCAAGGAAAGGTTTCTTCAGGTGGCTCCGTTACTTTTGACAAGTCGTTAACAGCTCTTCCTTAGCCAAATACTCCTTGCGTGTCCAGTGAGTGTGAGCCACTGTGCTCAGTGATGGTGATCATGCAAGATACATCTCAGGGAGCTCAGAGTCTAACGTGAGACACAAAACAGAAAAAGTGATGTGAGTCTGAAAACAGACTGAGAAAATACAGCACGAGGAGGGTTGGGGTATAGAGATAGAGATCTGCAAGGCTTCCCCAGGCCAGACCCCGTGAATAAAGTTTTTTTAAAAACTCAACTTTATTAAGGTGTCATTTACATAAGTAAAATAATCTGTTTTAACTGTTCTATGAGTCTGACAAATGTATACGCCTGTGTAACCACCACCACAAGCATGATCTAGAATAACTTTATCACTTTAAAAATTTCCTTTGTTAGTTCTAGGAGTCCTTTTGCAGATTGCATAGTTTTCTATATAAGTGGTCATTATCTGTGAATAAAGAGCGTTTTACTTCCTTCTTTCCAAAAACACCAAAACTTTCCTTTGTGCATCTTTGTACCCAATCCCTGCCCTCTCCACCCCCAACCCCTGGAAACCACTGATGAGTTTTGTTATTATAGTATTGCCTTCCCTAGAACTTCCTGGAATCATACAGTCTTTTGTTTCTGGTCCCTTTCATTTAGCTTCATGTCTCTGAGAGTCATCCACATTGTTGTGTATGAGTACAGTCCTTTTTGTTGCTCAGCAGTACTCTATCATATGGACGTACCACAGGTGGTTTATCCATTCACCAACTGAAGGACACTTGGGCTGCTTCCAGTTTGGGGCTATCCTAAGTAAAGCTGCTATTGACCTCAGTCTTAAAGGGTTAGTCTGTCAGAAAAGAATATTCTAGAAAAGAAGATCAGCAAAGGGAGGAGGAAAAAGAAAGACTGGAGAAAGAGGCAGAGGAACAGCCATGGCACCAATACTAAGGGAAGACATTGAAAAGACATGGCAGGATTTTCAGCAGAAGGATCACTTGATACAGTTTGCTGATTGGAGCCTGAAGATGACCTACGAGGACTGGAACTGGTTGTTTGTGATATGCACCAGACGTCCAGGAAGGGAGGTTTAATGAGAAGTGGGAAAAGAACTGTCTGAGTACACAGTTGGCATACAATGGTGGAAGCCATGGGTGGTGGCGAGATCACCCAGGCAAAGCACATAGAGTGAGGAGTTATTTCAGGGGTCCTCTGTCTCCCGCATGGGCACAGAAGAACCAGGCTGAGCCTAGTACAGTGGTTAAGGACATGGACTCCGGGGGCAGACTTCTGGGCTTCAAATGCCAGCTGTGTGACATGGGGTTAGTCACTTGGTCTCAGTTTCCTTGTCTATAAAATGGTTTATAATACACCTACTCATGGGGTTGATATATGGATTAACTGAGTTCATTCATGCATAGCTCTTAGAACACCATCAGACACTTGCACATGAGAGGTGCTACTATTATTAATGAGTATTAAGGTATTAGCTATTATTAATACAAAAAAGAAGAAAAGTCCAGGGTGTAGGTAGCAGGGAGACCTAAACTTGAATGCCGTCTCCATGCAAGGCAAGCTGAATGACACTGAGAAATCTAATATCTCTGAGCTGAAAATTCCTTACCTGAAAAATGAGGATAATACTTTCTACCTCACTAAGTTTTGGAAGGAGTAAACGAGTACCGGATCAAAAGAAGAAACCATCAAAGACTTCTCCCTACAGGATTAATCTTTGTTCCCTCCTCCACTCCTTTATGTTCCCATGGAACACTATGTTTTTCATTTCCAGCACTTCCCTCACCACTATGGTGGACTGTTTCCTGGTGTATTAGTCAGGATGGTCTAGGTTATGCTGCAGTAACAAAGAGCACCTGATTCTCAGTGGCTTACAACAGCCCAGGTTTACCTCTCACTCACCCTATGTGTCCAGCACAGATTGGTTGCCCCTCTGTTCAGCTTCACTCGGGAACTCAATTGGACAGTACATCCCGTTTGGGGGACATTGCTGGTCATCATGAGAGAAAGAAAAGAAAAACACGTTAAAGAAGGTGTTGACTTTTAAAACTTCCACCTAGAAGTAATACACATTTATTCTTTTGACATTTCATTGTTCAAAGCAAGTTAAACGACCACACGGGTGTTTAACGTGGCAATGATGTACAATCCTACTCAAAGGGGACAGGAATACTCTATCACACCTGGGCCGCTAAACTGAGAGCCTCGGGAAGACAAGAACCGGGCACTAGTCACAGCCACACCTCCACCCTGGCATAGTGTCCTTGAGGTTTGGTGAATTAAGACTGAGAGCGCTTCCATTTGGCTAGGTTTACTCTGCTCCAAGGTGGAAAGCCCTCCTCCAGTCACTGCTCCTGTAGAAAGGGGAGTGAGCCTGCTGTCATCAGAGGGCAAAGCAGTTCCCCTTCCAGGTCACCGGAAGCCAGTGCGTTTGCTGACCAGTGAAGCAATTCCCACAGCCACCAGCTGCTCCCCAGTTTCCCAGGGGACCAAGCTCCTTTTGTATGTGGGCACAAAATAATAATTCACCATGTGCTTTACAAGCATTGTTTCATTTGGCCTTCAAAACATGCCTGTGAACCCTCTGATGCAGGCAGGTAGCAGCATCCCCAGTGGGCAGATGAGTCCATCAAGACAGTGGAAACCCTTGTGCATGGCTTCCTCCTTCCGTCTGTCCAACCTCTGGGGAGACCCCCTCTGTCCTCTTCCCTGAAGCTGCCTTCAGCCAGCCCAGCCCACAGGGGTCTGACCTCCAGGCCCAGGATTCCAACGGCATTTCATGGACACCACACAGCACAGCCTTTCATGCCACATTGCTGTTCATCATGGTCTGAGCACATGTCACAGCTCATCCATCTCCCACTCAGCGCCCGATGCATAAGAGGCCAGGCCTGCATCTGGGCAAGTCCCCTCCCCCTACCACCCCCCCCCACCTCCCCAACCCTCATACAGACTGCAGCCATCTGTGCCCCCGGGGTAAGGACAGAAGCCTCCCAACCCCTCTCCAACCTACGATCTTGCTTCCTCTCGGGCGTCCCCTTCTACCAGAGTCATCTGCCTGAACACAGGTTGCTGACATCACTCCCCTACCTCAAAGCCTCCCAGAGGTCACCAAGGTCACAGGACAAAGGCCGGACTCCCCAGCCTGGCGTGTGAACTCTCTGGGAGCCAGCCCCAGCCTACCTTTTCAATCTGACCCTCCCCCCCTGCTGCCCCTGCAAATATGACACTCCTGGCTGACTTCACTTCCCCCTCCAGAGCCTGGGTTTAATATCTGCTCTATCATCTACCAGCTGTGTGACCACCGGCAAGTTATTTAACCCTTCTGACCTACCGTAAAATAAAGATAATAATAGTATCTACCTCCTAGGACTGATATAAGGATTTAATGAGTTTGGATTTGCAAGGCATGACAGGTCTTGGCACAGAATAATGCTGGGTGTGCTGTTATTATTCCTACCACTGTTCTCTCCCTCCAGGGTCTTCTTCCCCAGCCCCATATCTGCAGAATACAGGCCTCTGTCTTTCAAGACCCCTCTGACATGCCACCTCCTCCACAAATGCTACCCAGACCCCCCGGAGCCCCATGGTACTGTCTGCATTATCTCAATATCATAGTTATTTCTGTTCACCCTTCACCAGACATCAAGGGCCTGTAGTTAGACACTGAAGCTCCTTCCCCTCTGTGACCCCCACAGGCCCCAGAGGAGTTCTTGGTATACAGTGTGGCAACATGATTAGTGAAAGTACACAGGCTCTGGGGTCTGACGGTCTTGAGTGCACACCCTGGCTCTGACACTACTAGCTGTGCAATCTTGGGTAAATTACTTAACCTCTCTGAGCTCCAGTTTTCACCTTAAGAATGAGGATGACCATCTCAGTCTCATAGAGTTGCTGTGGGAATAAATCCGATAACCTCTGGACCCCCTGACACAGTGTCTGGCACAGAGGAGACCCTCAGTGAAGATTAGTTTCCTTTTTACCTTTAATCATGTGAATTCACATCTTCCACAGCTTGAGCATAAGCACCTAGAGGGCAAGGATCATGCCTTCACCCTCTAAGATGAAGGGAGAATTTGTGAGCTCGTCCAAGATGCTCCCCAAATATTTGAGCATCAAACATCTGAGTGGTCCTGAGGGAGGTCAGCAATGCGGGGACTGGGGCAGGGGTGGTGCAAGCAGGAGGGCTGGAATGAATTTTTATTTGTCGCTAACTTTCCTCTAGGCAAAGCTTCTGCACCATACCTCCTTCTTTTTTTTTTTTTTAATAAGTCTATATTCATTTTGAAAATTGAGTCAATAATCAAAACCTTCCAAAAAAGACATCACCAGGCCTAGATGGTTTCACCAGTAAATTACACCAAATATTAAAGGGAAGAAAGGCTACAGATTCTCCATAATTTTTCCAGAAAATAAAAGCAAAGTAACACTTCCTAATTCATTATATGAAGCTAGTATCACCGTAATATTAATCAGATCAGTGTGCTGGATGGTGCTGCTTAGAGTATCTATGTTCATATGATATTTTGCCGGCTTGATCTATCAGTGACAGAGGGATGCTAATGACTCCAACAGTATTGGTCCATTTGTCCATTTCTCTTAAATTTCTCAATATTTTCCTCGCTTCCTTCTTAAAGTGGAATGAATTACGCAGCTCCCAGGACCTTCCTGTCCCACAGTCACCTCCTGAGGCTGTGAGACACTGAGCCTCCAGAGACCAGCCGGACCCAGCAGAAGCTTCCTTCTGGCTGTAGGAGGGAGAGGGGAAGTCATCCCGTCCAGGTTCCAGCTCTGTTTGACTTGCTGAGCATGGCTGTCCCCGTAGGCTGCATTCCGTGGCCTCACGCCAGCCTGGTGTGTAATACGCTCCAACCACCCTCTCATTACCTAATGCCTTCCTAATCTGCAGTTTACGCAAGATGAGTGCAAATCTCTGAGAAACACTAAGAGAAACACCAGACCAGGCACTTCCCCGGCCGGCCTGCACCCCGCTTTGGGGCTGGCGGTTTCATCGTGGAGATGCCTGCTGTTCGTTACCATGTGGGCCACTTGGTACGGGACTTGGAGCTCCGCTTCTCACACGACG
>NW_006783414.1:2068641-2114974 GCF_000442215.2 Lipotes vexillifer | reverse complement strand
TCCCCCCAATCTGTACCTTCACCCCTTCTCTGTCATCACTGGACTAAAAAGTCTATTGTACATGGAATGGTGGGCAAAGCCTTATATCTTTCAGTAAAGCAGATCTTTCAACCAATGGTGCTAAAACTACTGGCCAATCAATATGGAAGAAAAAAAAAGAAAGCCTTGACCTTTAGTTCATATCATATATGAAAGTTCACTCAAAGTCTCAAGATGGATCATTGACCCAGATATAAAACCTAAAATGAGGGCTCCCCTGGTGGCGCAGGGGTTGAGAGTCCGCCTGCTGATTCAAGGGACAAGGGTTTGTGCCCCGGTCCGGGAAGATCCCACATGCCGCGGAGCGGCTGAGCCTGCGCATCCGGAGCTTGTGCTCCGCAGCGGGAGAGGCCACAACAGTGAGAGGCCCGCGTACCTCAAAAAAAAAAAAAAACCTGAAACGATAAAACTTTTACAAGAAAATAAATGCGGGATAGAATCCTTGTAACACTGAGCTAGGCAAAACTTTTCTTAGAAAGTACATGAACCATAAAAGAAAAAGTGTAAATTGGGCTTTAAAAAAATGTAAAACTTCACCTCCTCAAAAAGCATTCTTTAAGAACATGAAAAGACAAGTTATGTTCAAGGAGGAACTATGTATTTGCAAAACATGTATTGGATAAAGAACTTGCATCTGGAATATGAAAAGAATTCCTGCAACTCAATAAGAAAACAAACATCCCAACTGAAAAATAGGCAAAATACTTGACCAGATTCACCAGTTCACCAAAGAAGAGATGCAGAGGGCAAATAAGCACTGGAAAAGATGCCAGACCTCACTAGACATTAGGGAAGTGAAATTTAGAACCACAGCAAGCTACCACTACCCATCTACTAGGAAGGCTAAAATATTAATTAATTGATGCATTAACTGACAATACAAAATCTTGGTGAGGATGTGGAGCAACTGGAACACTCATACATTGCTGATGGGGATGCAGAACAGTATGGCCACTCTGAAAAGCAATTCAGTGATTTCTTATCAAGTCAAACATATGAGCCAGCAATTTCACTTCTAGGTATTCACCCAAGAGAAATGAAAACATACATTCACACAAAGACATGTACATGAATGTTGATGGCAACTTTACTCATAATAAGCCCAAACTGGAAACAACCCAGATGTCCTTCAATTGGTGAAGGGGTAAACAATAGGTTTCCATCCACACAATGGAATACTACTTAGCAGTAAAAAAGAACGAACTAGGATACGTTCAACAGCGTAGAGAAATCTCAGAAGCATTTTGCCAAGTGAAAGAAGGTAGACATAAAAATTTATATCTGTATGATTCCAAATCTCTAGAGACAGAAATCAGATTAATGATTGCTAGGGGCTATGGATAAACAAGGAGAGTGACTACAAAAGGCACAGGGGAACTTTTGTGGTGAGAGAAATGTTTGAAATCTTTATTGTGGTGGGACTCATACAGGTGGAAGCATTTGTCAAGTCTCATCCACGTGTACACTAGACAAGGGTCAATTTTACTGTAGGGAGATTATACCTCAATGAATATGACTTTTAAATAACAGAAATCAGAATAAAATAAAATGCAAATCTGATGGAACCTGTCCTCATCATGAAGATAAAATGACACCAGTAATTGTAACAGTCAACGTGCAGCAGGCACTATCCTAAGAAATTTACACCCACTGTTTCATTTAAGCCTCAGACAATCCTTGCAGGTCCTCAAACACAGCAAGCACTTTCCTGTCTCAGGCCCTTTGCACTTGCTGTTCCCTTTATCTGGAATGTTCTTCCACTAGATGACTCCATCTCCCACATTCCTTGGGTCTGTATTCAAAGTCACCTCCTCAGAAGAGACCTTCTGTCCCCATTCTATCTAGAATAGTCCCTCAACCTATCACTCTGTATCCCTTACCTAGTTTTACTTTCTTCCCAGATCTCAGTAGTACCTGCCATTACATTACACATGTTTTGTTTCTATTTCTCCATAAGAATGTCATTTTTTCATTTGCTCTTTCTTCCATTCCAACACCCACTGCGTGCCTACCCTGCGGTATGTGTGGGCAGAGCAAAGCTCCCAGAGGCAGAAAGTTCCCACAAGGCCGAGATAGTGTTGATCGGTCCTGTCTCCCTCCCAGCACCCCTTCTCGTAACCTGGGAGGGGTCTCTGCAAGGGCCTCACCTGTTTAAGAGTCATAGAAGTTGCAGCATGAAAAGAGCACTGGTCTTGGAGTTAAGACACCTTTACACCAGCCTGGGAGCCCCTGAGCCAGGCACGTCACCTAACAAGATCTCAACTTCCCCACTTGTAAAATGGTTTGAAGAGTGTTCTTTGGATGTTAGCATGAATAGGAATCCCCTAAGAAATTGATTTAAAATGCATGTCCTTTCCCAAGAAAATGGGATTCAGCAGATCATTGGTGGAGTCAGGAAACCAGCACTCTTAACCCTCACCTGGGGCAATCTGACAGTCTAGGGACCAAATGTTGGATATTGATAGTTTCAAATAATTTTTGAGCTGCAAAAGTCTTCCTCCAAATATCATTTTATGTAGAAACCATATATCCAGCGCATAAATTGGAGAAGCTCTGGGCGGGCGAAAGGAACAGAATGATGCTGACTCCTTCTCAAGTGTTTCTCCCTCACACTCCCGCCAGCTCACCATGCAGTGGCCCCAGGCACCCTAGCGTTCCTTGGAACACAGTTTGAAAACCACACTCTAGAGCTCTCTGATTCAATCATTGCACAGATATCTATGAGCATCCACCACTCTAGTCATTCTTCCAGGTACTAGGTATCCAACAATAAAAACAGATAAGTCCCTGCTCTGACAGATTTCACATTTTATGGATATCGCCTGCTTGCTTGCCATGTGCCAGACACTGTTCTAAGGGCTGTTCGTGTATTAACTCATTCAATTCTCACCACATCCCTACCAAACAACTACTACCGTTAGCCCCATTTTACAGAAGAGGAAACGGAGGCCTAGGGAGATTAAATAAGTTGCCCAAGGTCACACACTAGAAAGTGGCAGAGTCAGGATTTGAACCCAGAGATTTTAGCTCCGGCCAACATGTCCTTCTGAAATCCTGCCCAGTTCTCAGAACCTCTGCTCTATGAGCCCAGGAGGTATGTGTGAGCCCACCTGAGGCATGTAGGTGCCTCTGCCTGCCTCACCAAGTGTGAGGTCAAACAAAATCCTTTAGCACCCAGGCCCTGCGGGGTTAAGACTCCAAGACTGGGCTCCAGGTGAAACCGGACCCCACATGACTTCCAGTTGACGCAAGTGGCCTTCTCTACCTGCAGGGACACCGAAAACCTCATCTCTGGGGTGTGGAAGAATGTTCTCTTTGGCCCGGTTGCTGAGTTTATTCTGGTCACCACTGCACCGCCTTGGCCAGCTCTTGGGAAGATGACTGGGTCCAGCAGCTCTGCTGGTGCTCCCAACTTGACAGGGTGACATTGATGCATCTGCAACCAGAACATTAGCACCAAATAAGGAAGCAGCATGGGGACACAGCCAAGTGAATGCTGAGTAAGAGTAGAGAGCACACGGACTGGCAAACTCTTCCAACAGGAGGCTGGGGAGGGAGCTTAGAGGTCATTTACACACAGGCCACTCATTCTGCCAACTGGGAAACCAAGGTCTTATTTCAGCTGTGTTCTCAGGCTCTGGCCGTTGCCTCTGAGGTTGAGAAAGGTGATGGGACTGGAGGAAGGCAGACAAGTCCATATCCCAGTCCTGTCTTTAGTGAGCCCTGTGACCTTGAGCACTTAACATCTGAGTCTCCATTCCCCATCTGTACAAAGGAGATGATAACATCCCTCAGAGATGCCGTGAGGATTGCAAGAGATGATTCATTCAACACACCCAATGCCAAGCAGCTACTCAGTAATATTAGTTCCTCGCCGTTCCCCTCTCCTGGATTTACCCAAAATATACCCATTTGCAGGAATGACCTCACCTTAACTGAGACTTAACGGGTCTCTGTTTGAAAATGGGTGGCAATCTCATGTTGCCCTAATTGGTCAACAGTGTCAGCTTCACGCAGGAGCTGGTTGCAAATGCAGAGTCTCAGGCCCCACCCAGCCCTGATGAACAGAATCTGCCCCACTCATGAGAAGCACCACTAAGCGTTTTTTTTTTTAATGAGTTGACTTACTGCTTTTGGCCATCATTGACCCCAGTTGTTGGTAGCCAACATTTGTTGAGACTTTGATACATGGCAGGCATGTGGGAAATGTTTTACGGGCATGATCTTATCTAAACTGCACAATCTCAGGAAGTGAGAATGCTCACTAACCCATTTCACAGATAAGACAACTGAAGCTGAGGTGGGTGAGTTCCCTCCGCGGGTAAGTTCTAGAGCCACACTTCAAACCCTGGGCCTCTGCAGCTCCACGCTTCTCACTTTGCCACCCTGCTGGCTAGAACTAAGCTACCTCTGCCTCTGCAGAAACTGGGCATGGGTTAATTTTTTTAATCCCTGTTCTCCTTGTGGGATCCCAGTGAGGCCTCTTGGGTATCTGTGAAATGGCAGTTTCAACTCCCCCCGGGCTCCCAAGGTGGGTTTCTGAGACGCTGGAGGAGCTGACCAGCTGGGCAAAGCCAGAGAAGCCAGACTGCTCTCTGCTCACTTGAACTGATTAAGACCAAGGTCAACAGGCCCCCCGGGGAAGGCTAATGCTCTGGGCACTGCCCTGCTCCCCGAGACTGGCCCTCCCATCTAAGCTGCCCCCTAGAACAGTCAACACTCTGACCTGGCAAGCCTGCAAGCCAGAAGGAAAAGAACAGTTATGACAAAGGAGAGAGGGGGATGTGTAATAATGACAATGGGAACACTAATCTCTGACCGAAATCCCAGGCCAGGCCCTTTTTGTGTTTTATCACCGATCCTGCCTGCAGCACTGCAGCTCTGCAAAACACTTATTTTTATGTACCCATTTTACGGATGAGGAAATGATGGGTCAGAAAGATTTTGCAACTTGCTGAAGGCCACAGACCAAGTAAAGAGGGAGGCTGGGATCCAAATCCAGGTCCGTCTGACTTCCCAGCCTGGATTCTTTCTACTTTGAAGGGATTTGCCTGACTTTCAAGCCACCTACGAGGCACCTTCGCCTAGACACTGAACAGGTTTACTTCATATAACCCTCACCGCCACAGCATTGGGGATAGGTGGCATTATTATTGCAACTGAGGCAGGGAGCGGTCACGTGACTCGTCTGGGTCGTACAGCTAATTAGCTATGGAGCTGGTATTTGCTACCAGGTCTCTCTCACCCTGAAGTTCAAGCTCTTTCCTCTTTCCTGCCAGCTCTGGAAGCATAAAGTGTTTTACCCCAAGAGAGCTCAGGGTCTACTGACATGATAGGACTTTAGTTGTGGGAATAAATATAAAAGATGAACATCTGCCAACATGGGGGAGCAGGTCACTCACACATTAAGAGCATATTCATTAGCATGAGACTCCTTATGTTCAGATCCCATTTACTAGCTGTGTGACCTTGAGCAAGTTACTTACCCTCTCTGGGTTTTCATGTACCCACTTGTAAAATGGGACAAATAAGAGTGCCTTCCTCACAGAGTTGTTATAAGAATGAAATGAGACCATGCCTGTAAAGGACTAAGGCAGCGCTGGGCAGGTATGAATACTCAGTACACGTGGGTTCCTATCATCACAGTCATTCTAATTATTCCCTTTCTGTGTTCATAATTGGCACAGGACATCCAGCAGTGTGTCGAAAGCATATTGAGTGTTCAGGGGCTGTCCGTGAAGTGTCCTCCACAAATTCACTTCCCCAGTGAAGAAATGAGAAAGGTGCTGATCAGCAAGAACTTGGAAACCAACTGTAACTGCAGCTACTGAGAAAGAAAATTTCAAATACAAGACGAGCGTTGGCTGCGAATCGGCTATTCTTTCCCCTCTCTCAGCCTTGGCTTCCCCATCCATAAAATGAGGGGAGTGTGGTTGAACCTGCCTCCCGGCTGCTGACAGCTACGGCTCCACAGGGAGCGGGTTTGGTGGCTCTTCACCTCCCAAAGGCCTCCTCGCGTGTAACAGGGATGGGAAGTCCGTTTGGAGTGTACTTAAACCCTGACCCCACAGGCCCTCGCGGTCCAGCCTTCTACTGGGGATGCGCCTGCTGCCTTCTAGCTAACGAGGCGTGGAGTTGAGATCATGACTGAGCTGCACAGCCACGGGCCTGGCTCGCCGGGCTGTGCTGACCAAGTGCGACGGCCAGGTGAGGAAAGTGCTGGGGACACTCACGTACTCACTGTCTGAAAGGACAGACCTCAGAACCGATGTTTTCAAAATGCCGTGTCTTACGTCCAAAATTTTTCTGGCTCATTCCATGGACTTGCCTGACATTGATCTCATTTGGGTCCAGACACATTCTAGAAGGTCACGCACAGCACACCAGCTTGCACCGAGGAAGCTGAGCTGCAGGGTGCAGGCGCGGGGGTGGGAGCTTGGTCAGGAGTGGCCTGGCTGCTGTTTGGCTGTGGCTTCCCCAGTCTCAGCCTTGGTGTCCCCTCCTAAAATGGGGTAAGTGTGGACTAAATCTTTTTTTTATAATAAACATTTTATTTGGAATAATTTTAGATTTACAGAAAAGTTGCAGAAATAGTACAGATAGTTGCCAAATATCCCTCACTCAGTTTCCCCCGATGATATCATTTTACATTTCCGTGGTACATTTGTCCCAATTAAGAAACCAACAGTGGCACATTATTACTAATTAAAATTCAGACTTTAGTTGGATTTCACTCATTTTCTCACTAACATCCTTTTCCTGTTCCAGGATGCCACATTGCATTTAGGACTGAATCGTTTACAAAGTCTCCCAGTTCTAAAAACCAAGAGGCAGTAAGCCCTCATGGTTAAGGGCTCTGGATGAATGCTGTGCTGTGTGACTTCGGATAAATCCCTCCCTTCTCTGAATCTCAGTCTCTTTATCTATAAAAAGGGGATGATACCAGTACTGCTTTATAGGGGTGCTGTGAGGTAATTTGTTAATTCACGTGAAGCACTTAGCACAGCTCTTAGTACGCCATGAGCGCTCTGTTGATTAGTCTCAGCAAGTAGACATCATAGACTAAAACAAGGAGTAACCCAGCATATGGTACACTTCCTGGCAAAAAATCTCCCAGCACAATGGCTGCTCCAAAAAGAAGATATCATGTTGCTGGTCTAGCACATCAAACCCAAAGTGTAAAGCACCGGACTGGAAAAGGCAAAGATCTGGAGTCAAACAGGCCCATCCACCCACTGCATGAACTTGGACACACTGTTCAGCCTCTAGGTCTCGGCATCCGTATCTGCTAAATGGGAACAAATCATTCACTTCACAGGGTTGCTGAGAAGATAAAATGAGACGCATACTGTAAAGCATCAAGCAGGATTGAGGTGTGATATTTGTGAAAGGGACCATCTTTCTCTTTTCCTACCTCTTCTAGGAACCATAAGTCATTGACTGCTACTGGGATCTTTAAGAATCCACTGAAATCTCATATGGGCAATTCCCAGGGGTTGGTAGTGAGATCCTACTCCTCTTTTTTTTTTTTTTTTTTTTTGGAGGGGAGCCAAAGTCATATTGAAAAGCCAGTTCCATAATCTTCATTGCTACAATGCCTTTTCTCATCCAGTATGAAATTTTCATTCTAATTTCACGCTGCTTCCCTTTTTTTTTTTTTTTTTTTTTTTGGAGGGGAGCCAAAGTCATATTGAAAAGCCAGTTCCATAATCTTCATTGCTACAATGCCTTTTCTCATCCAGTATGAAATTTTCATTCTAATTTCACGCTGCCTGTGACTAGCTTTAAAAGGAAGCAAAAGCTATTCCGATGGTCCCTCTGACGAAGATTATTGTAGGCCCTGTTTTCACAGAATCAGTCTCTTTTCACAGAATACCAGCTGAAAAGGCCGAAGAAGTCAAAGAGTATCACTCCTGTTTAAAGATGAGCAAATGAGAGCCAGAGAGGCAGATCTGTTTGTGCAAGGTCAAATAGTGGAAGAGCTTCAGAGCTAGGAAGAGACCCCAGTCACAAGATCCCGGCTTCTGTGCTCTCGGCTCTCTGACTTGGAGGCCCATTAGGCTCTGAGCTGCTGGAGGACATCCCTCCATTTATCCATCCACACACCCACACACCCACTCGTCCATCCACTCTTCCACTCACCCACCCACTCGTCCATCCACTCATCCACCCACCCACCCACTCATCCATCCATGTTGGTATTGGACACCTTCCTGTGATAGGCACTGAGCTGAGTGCTGAGAGCCAGGGGTGACAAAGATGGTCACAGTCCCCAACTTCATGGAGCTTTCTATGCACTGAGCTACGACTGAGTCTTGGTCATCTGTTTCCCAAGGGACTACCACAGTGCCTGGCGCATGGTAGGTGAACAGTAAATGTTTTTTGAATAATGGATATCTCTCATCTTCAGTAATGCTCCCACCTTTATAACTGACATGCTGAATCATTGTGAAGACCTTGAGGGGGCTAAAATCTCAGTGTCTGTATTTGTCTTGAACCACCTTCTCCAGTTGTCATTCTTACCAGAAGAATTTAAACAACCGTGTGCAGACATAGCCACATTAGGCAAGGAGTAAAAGACCTGAGTTTATGTCTCAGCCCTGAGCTGCTTACTTCTAAGTAGCTCCTGAAAGACATTCGAGGCTGTTTTCTCATCTATCAAATGGAGCAAATAATATTTGACTTGCCTATTTCACTTGGCTGCTGTGAATATAAAAGGAGAGAGAGAAGGAAAAGAGGAGAAAAAGAGGGAAAACTTCTAGAAAGTACAATATGAATCAACAGTCACTGAGATGTTACTTGAATGATTTATGTTGAGGGTACAAGAGAAAATAAAAGTGATCAGCCTTTTAACCAGTACTCGGTACACTCTCCTTCCAACCTTCTATAATGTAACTGGTTGTGATTGCCCCAGATTTGTTCCAACCTTTGAAGAGATTAAATTTATGGATTTGTGGCATCACGTGTCATCCCAGCCAATCCTGACCCATATTTCTCTCCATTTTGTCCATGCCACGGCAGTACAAAAAGGTGCTGTAACCTTAATTGCTTGCAAAGTATTTTGAAATCCTTAGATCAAAAAGCCCTGTGAAGTCCAAAGTATTAGCCTTCTGTGTGCCCAAGGAGTTGTGCAGAGCCTCACCTGGGTTCATCAGGGCAAGGAGAAATTGCAGTGTATGTTCTGAGGACCCAGGAACTTTGGGGTTTAAGGGTCTTCTTCGTGGAATGGCCCTAGATCAACTCCCAGCTTCCTAGTCTCTTAGCTGCTCAGGCATCTGACCATTCTTTGTGTTGCTTTGTGCTTTTTCCATTTCTTAAGTTCCTGGGTCACGAGGCCTGAATTGCACTTACTTTGGTGTCATAGGTCTCTTTCCTGAGTGATCTCAGCCTAAGTCCTAGAAAAGGGCAGATGTGTCACCTGTAATTTCTGTATGCCTTTTCGTTTAAGCCCAGAGTGATGACTTAATCCTCATTCTAACTTTTACCATTAGAACTTAGAGTTAAAATTCTGTCCCGTGGTGGTAACCCTTGGAGGAGGTGTCAGGTAGGGACTGAAACGGGTAGGAGGGGCTCCTGGGGTCCTGGCAGTGCTTTGTTTCCTTGCCCTGACTGTAGGTTAGGCCAGTGTGTTTGTTTCATGAAAATTCAGAGCCACACACTTCTACGTGCATTTTTCTATACATTTGTTACACTTACAATGCAAATATTTTTTTGTTAAATCACTCTGGATGCTAACTGACTTCATATAGAATAAATTTTGATGTGATAGTGAGGCTATACACCTAATCAAATCAAAATCCTTTCTCTTTCTCTGCCTTTGTAATTCAAAATAATGTTGCTTTCAGTTTTCCTTCCTTTAGTTCCATTTTCACACTTACAGGAAAAAAGGGAAAAAAGGAAGAACCTCGATTAGCCATTTTAATTAAGTCTAATGGGGGAGGTAAGGGGGGAGGTTGGTTCTCATCAGAAGTCCTGTGATGCCTCCAGGGATGTATGTGGACCTCTGAAATTACAACAAAATTCTGTTGGATACACATGTACATTTTTCTGAGAAGTGTCCACGATTTTCATCAAATTCTCAAGGGTCCCTGAACTAAAAAGGACCATAAGTCAGAGGGACTCTTACAACTCAAGACTTTTTTATGTATGCTCCTCTGAAATGTTTCTCGACTCTAAATTCAACCCACAGCCCTCACCAACCTGATTCACCAAATTGGTTTCACCCATCAAAATGAATTTGCTCACTTCAATGGAAAAAGTGAATGGGCTCAGCTGTCAAAGGTCATACATAATAATCATCATCTGTTTACTTCTCCATCTCCTCCTCGAGATCCCAGGCCCTGATGCCAGAGACCTTTGCAGCCTCAGTGTGAAAGTGCACCAGGCAATGGCGGATTGGACTCCAAAGAAAGTCACTGCACCCATTTACGAAACCAGATTTATTAAAATTTCTCTACAAGTCAGAACAGCCGTCTCACATATATACTACATGTACAGGAAGGATCTAGTGTTTCGAAGCCCCAGCCAGCCCAGAGTCCTTAGCCGGGTCATGTATCACAGATACAACATTCAAGCAACCACAAGAGCGTTAGTGGGACAGAGGCTTCTGTCCTCCCTCTTCTCCAAGTCCCATGATTCTGTCAAGGTAAATATTGCCAATGATCATTCACATTTCACGTGGTCTTAGACACGCAGGTTATTCAGACAGACACAGACAACAGAATAAGCGTCAGAGCCAAAACAACAACAAAAATTCGGACATATGTATAAAAGGTACACTATATGTACAAAGTACACAGTACGTGAGGTATACACGGTATTCTCACAACGCATGTTAGTAGTTTGCCTAGGCGTAGCCCTTAAAAGTGACTGCCTGTTTTTGTGCCATTTCTCAAAATACAGTATGTTTGGTTTACCCGTTTAATCACCTGATTTCAGTACTGTCTGAGACATTCACTGATATTTCATCTGTACTTGTTTTTTTAATGCAAGTTGCAGTTTCTTTGTTAAGCTCTATCTTTTGTAGGTAGTGAGTTCCCAACTCTGGAAGCATTCAAAAAGAGGTTGCAGACCCACCTGTGAAAGAAGCTGTGTGTCGGGGGGCGGATTTCTGCATTGGGAGGTTGGCAGAGAAACGAAAGAAGTTGGACCAGATGACTTTTAACGTCAAGTTTAAAGATTTGCGGCTTGCTATTTCATCCCAGATACTGATGATACTGATGTATTCATAAACCACACCACATCTGAAATATTAACAACCTGTCATGCAAAACTGCAGACCATACCCATGGGGGTGGTTAAAGTATAATTCTGGAAGTTAGTCTGAGAACCGTCTAAGACTATCCAAAATTCACTTTCTCTGAAGCACAAAGATGTTTAACATTTGCTCTTGGGAGAGGGAGTGGAGAGCCTTCTTATCTTTCTCCTCCTAGACAAAATGTTCCACCCTGAGATGGTCTTGGGGAAAAAAGTAAAGGATAAATGCTAACATATTTGAGGGGAACCAAGAAAGCTAATGGTTTCCAAGTGCTCAAATTCTTGTTAAAAGTCTCCAGTCTCTCTGTCTGAGCTCAGAGTTCTAAAATAGCCAGGAGTTTGAATCTTTTATGATACTTTTCCACAGTTAGCTGGTAAGTGCTTTTATAGTGAAGGGGTGGGAGGGCGCATTTCAAGGTCAGAAAGAAGGCATTAGTGCAAATGAGGTCTTGGCAGGAAATGGAGGAGAAATTCTGGGTTCGCGGTTCAGGCAGGCTCCTATGCCCCTGAAACAGTCTGCTCCAAAAAGATGAAGAAAGGGTGAGTGTTAAACCAAACCAGAAAAAACAACTTTCCGATCAGAGAAGCTAGGGTAGCAAAAGTCTGGCTACCACAGACAAGTTCGAAGATGGCAGGTTTATTGGCCCAAATTATTTGTCACCCTGTTAAAAATATGGTTATTGCCCAAAATGCCATTGTGCGATTCATTTCCTCTCCCTTTAGAATGTTCATTTCACTTGATCACATGCTGTAGGATACCATACTCCTTGCCACCTGTAAAAGATGCAGAACCCCCAAATCTGACAAAAGGACAGCTGGCGAAGGTTCATTAAGGGAAACAACTCTGCAGGAAAGGCCTGTCCATCTTTAGAAATGGAAATGCCATGTGTGAGAATTATGAGGTTTCTGAGGTTTGGGGATTAGCAGAAGAAGGAACTGATGTCACTGTCCTCCTGGTACTCTGGAACAATCTGGTCGGAAGTTCCTACTTCTGAGTCGACATACCCAGGCTCCAAGACAGACTCGAACCAGGGATGGAGTAAGATCTCTGGAGCAGTGAGTCTTTCTGAAGGCTCCCGTCTCAGGAGGCTGCGAATGAGGCACCTGGCTTTGGGGGAAATGTGGTCAGGAATGCAGAACTGTCCACGTCGGATTTTGGAGAAAAGGGCACTGGGGTCTGAGTCATGGAAGGGGTAGCGTCCCACCAAAAGGGTGTAGAGCATCACCCCGAGGCTCCAAACGTCCGCCGCCTTTCCGGAGTAGGTCCCTGTGGTGTTGAGAATCTCGGGGCTCACGTAGGCTGGGCAGCCGTGTTTGTCTGACAAAGCATCATCTTCTCCCTTAATTATGTGTGTATCTTCTAGACTTTCCAGTCTGAGCTGGGTTCTGTAGGAGAGAGGAAACAAGCCATTACTTCCAGATCAGCTACTATGAAAACCAAGGCCTTCCCAATAATAGCGCCCACAAGTACTCATCGCAAAGGCCCAAGGAATGCCAGTTACCCCTTCATCCAGTTAGCAGTGCCTTGCATCACCCAGGAGGACTCAGGATTTCACAAACCAATACAAACTGCAATAAACATTAGCAAAGTATTGAGAGAGAGCCTGGGGTGGAGGGTATGATGCAAAGCCCCAAATACTATTCATTATGCTACAGCTTATAAGACATATCCTAATAGGGGTTACACAATTTACAAAGTTCACATTGCAGCAGTGGGAGCCTGTCTCAGGGGAATGCTGACATTTCTCCAAAAGCTATCAGGGAGGAGCAGTTTATCCTACTGCTTCAGGGAGAGCCTGGGCATCCTACAAGCCGATCTTATCTCTTATCATGCCACTGACTGCCAGGGCTACTTGGACCCGTTGCTTGGCATTACAGAACATTACAGAACACGGAGCCCAAGGTCACTGTTACTGCACACAGGTTGTTAGCACTCCTGTTCACATCGATATATACACACAGAGGGAATTCTGTCCACCTGAGCCCAAGCCATGACGGCCATGACGGGAAATGTACAAGGAATGTTAATTTATTGGGATGTTTAATTGCAAAGACTGCTTAGCCTGGACAGAAAGGACAAAGAAAAGCAGCTGGTGGATTTGAAAGACGCAGGAGCCCTAAAACGCCCTCGTATGTGTGCACATGCACATACAAACACACACACACACACACACGCACACACACATCCTAGGATGGCACATCAACACCTGAGCTCATTCACTCAGGTAAGGGTTTATCTCTTCAGGTAACAACTAAGGTTTGAAACATCTTTAGTTAAGGCTCTCTGATGAAGCTGCAGGTGCCTCCTTGTTCAGATCCAGCCACTCAAGCCTCTTGGCTCCCCCAAAGCCCAGAGCCATGTGGGGAGTCTCCAATACATGGTGGTCACTTATGCTCCCCCCAGCTTCTCCGAAACAGCCCTGTGTCAGTAAGTCACTCGTTGCGAAGTTAGACGCAAACATTTGGTACAGGCTACTGAGTCAATTCCTTTTCCTCTCAAAGGTCTAGTTCTTTTTTGTTTTTTTTTTTTCTTCTTCTTCCTGCCTTCCTGTTCCCTGGAGTGTAGTATATACATGTGCTAACTTCAGTATGTCCTCAGCCTGACCTCCCCCCACCCCGTCCCCCCCTCCCGTCGTTATGTAAAATACCCATTGGTTCTGTAAACGGAAAATATGACTCAACCCACACTGTCTGCCACTGATTGGCTGCTGTAGTACTAAAACCCTGCACCTGTGCTGGTTACACGAATAGCGTCAGCCTGTCATTGCTTAACCCTCGGGTTGCCAAACTCCACGCACATGACATTCGCCTGTGCAATAGCAAATTTCAACAGTAAGCAAGGAGGTGTGTAAGGTGTGTTTCAGAAAATACATCACCATATCAAGGAGAGTGTTCCAGGAATTGGAAACCTCTTCATTACCAACACTTTGCTTTTCTTTGCTAATCAGTATGATCCAATGACTCTTGCAAGGTCAGACACAAAGCCATGCTTTCTGGCAACTCAACCCTATACTTTTTCATAGGACCTGAAGTCAAGGGTAAAAAAAGCACAGGTGGGGTGAGCCCTGCATGAATACCTACAACAAAGTAACACACACCCACCTGTGCAATTCTACAATGGTATTGCTTTTAATTTTTCCACAAGGGATGTGGCCCACCTCTTAAAATCAGGTAAGGTTTATCTCCTGTGGCTTCCTGAATTCTCAACTGAAACCTCAACTCTGAATCTTAATGTCACATTATTGTCTTATCGAGCTCATCTTGTTCTTTATGAGGTAAGCCATGATCTATATTTAGCAACCAATTCTAGCCAGCTTCCATTTCTCATTCAACTGTGGCTATCTTCTGAAGATGTAGCCAAACAAGACATCTAAAAAGTCACGGGAGAATGGGGAGAAAATATTGGGGGCCAAGCCTGACTCATAATAAGAGTGTGGTGTGAAGGAAAGGGATAGGTTTCTGCAACTACGACAGTCTGACCAGCTCTGTGATACTTACTAGGTACAATAAATAAATAAATAAACAGGGGGGAAAAAAACAAGGAAAAAAACCCCACTCAGTATAAACAAGGATTTGAAGACATCCTCTAGGAATGGGTGTTGTGAAGGGCAGACTGACATTTGTACCCCACGAGAACTGACCTTTCTGACAACGATGGGGAATAAACCTGATCCTGGGGTGGAAGCAGGGAGGGCATCCTGTCCTCACGTGACATCCCACAGATGCACCAAGGTGTCCCCAGGCCACGTCCACAAGGGTGCAGAATAACCAACTTTGGCTTTGGCCCCTCTGGAGAGAGGGTTTCTAAAGACTAAATCTGGGACAACTGAGCCCTTGGTGTTGTTTTGAACCAACACCCTGCACCTAACTGCTCGACCTGCACCGTCATTTTGGAGTCAAAAGGCACAGGAGAGGCTGTGGAGGCCGCTCACCTCTCCTCCGTGGAGAAGACAAACTTCCTAAGCTTTAGGTCCCCCAGCACGATGGCTGACTGGTGGCAGTGGGCAACGGCAGAGACGATCTGCTTGAAGAGCCGGGCAGCCTCCTCTTCCCGCAGCCTCTTCCGGCTACGCACGTAGGAGTGCATGTCCCCAAAGTCCCTCTCAAAGAAGACATAGGCTTTGGTTTCCCCAAGGATCACTTCCACAATGCCAGTGATGTTCCTGTGTGAGGGCAGCTGGATGTAAGGCCGGATTCTGTCCTGGTAGTGTTTAATGGGAAACACCTGCAGAAAGAAGGGGACTCACTTAGGAGGCTAGAAAAGCAGAGGCTGCCTCCCAGATCCTGGGCTGGGCTGCAGTTCTCAATCTCTGGGCTTTGGTTGAAAGTGAGGCTCCATTCATTTACCCCAACCTCCTGCAACCCCTGTTAGCTCTGCAACCCCACCTGATGCAGCCTGGGCTACTCCTAACACCCAAAAGCAGTAGCATCTAGGGCTAGCAAATCTCCAAAGAGCTACCATATGGATGGTTTGAAAGAAGTCTTCTAGGTATGGCCTTCCGGCTTCAGAGAGCTAAGCTCCTAAGTCCCCACCCTCTGCGGCCCTTTCTCACTGGCAGGTAATGCTGTGCAAAGTGGCTGGTAGAGATCCCCCTGGGATCTCCAGGAGCAGCCCCTGGAAATGCATGACCTCCTGCAGACCAGAGAGAGCACAGGACATGGTGACTCTGCAGCCTCCAAGTGGAAGAACATGCAGCTGGAGAACGTACAGCTCTGTCATTACTCAGAAGGAACAGATGACTCCAAGCGCCAAGACTGTCAACACAGCCCTAAGGAACCTGCCGAGGCTGTGACTCAGGTATAAGCAGCCTTGAGTTAAAATTCCCACAGGAGGGGATACGGGATCCTCTGGGGGGGGGGGGGCCGGTTCATTTGTTTACTTATCTCCCCCCGCCCCAACTCCCATCCCCACTTTCACTCGGGACATGGGTAGCATCTTCTCTAAGAAGCTGGCTGGTCTCTTTAAGGGCCTTTTGTTTAGTCCGGTTACTCATATCCTAGACTCAACTGGAAACGGTGACACACGGGCTGTCACCATCTGGATTCAGCTATTATCTGCTCGGAGGAACTGGAAGGGGTTGCACAATGACCAGACCCACCCCACCTCTGACGCTCGGTTGCTCCGGCACCAGCTCGAAAAACCTTTCCGCTGCCCCCCTCCTCCCACACCAGCCCACACTCATACCCTCTGAGCTCTGATCCCCAGCCACCACGGAGAAAAGATTTTGCCCCCCTCTAAACTGGGCTTGAACACACATGTGAAGTTTCGTTCGCGTCGGACAGTAGGTGGCAGCAGCGAGGCCAGGGAAGGGGAGCTCGGGGGGTCAGGTGAGTTGCGGAAAACCAAAGAGCGACTTAAACTGAGGGGTGACCCTATCTTTCCGGTGAAAACGAGCAGCCCGGAGGCTTCTCAGGGGTGTCTGAGGCCCGGGTGTCCAGCTCGCAAAGGGTGCATGGCCTGTGGGAATGTTCTGCGTCTATGGGCGCTAGAGGAGAGCGCGGAGGATCCTGTTTGCAAGAGTTGCATCCCCTCCAGGATGCAGCCCCTTATGTTCAAAGGAGAATCGCGGGCCGGAAAAGCAAGACATGAATGGAAGCGAGGGTTCCCAGTCGGTGTGGGCTTTCCAACATTTCTATTCCGGCCAAATACCCCCCGCCCTCGCTGGAAGACCCTCTCAGACTACTCTCTGGGGAGGACAGGGTTCCGGTTCCAGCGCGGGTTCCAGCCGGAATCCCCAAGACCGGAGCCCAACACGGACTCCCCGCCCCCTTACCACCCACGGCTGAGCCCGGGTGCCTCGCAGCCCCAGCAAGAGAGTTGCCAGCTCCAAGCTCCAAGGAGGCACCCACAGCAGGGCGTCCTTCCAGAACGAGGGGCGGGGGAAGCGAGGAGAATGGGAAAAGGGGAATGGCATGGCCCTGGAATCCATATCAATTCCACAACTTATGTGGAACGCCACGCACTAAACTCGGCGCTAAGCAAATAATATAGATGTTGTAAAGCAACTGAGCACCGCACTTCCTCTCGACCGCCAAGCCCCCACTATACCACGCCATCCGAACCCTTCAATCCCCAATAGGGTGACCCTGGTCAAATGCTGCCTTACCGGGCTCAAACCCCCTTATCCGCCTTGCCCCAAGCCCAAGCCCTGATGGCACCTTCGGCCCCCGGGCGACGGCGGGCGAGACCCCAAACACCTTTGCCTGCCACCGGGTCCCCTCACCCCGCGACCCCCCGCCGGGTCCCGGGTCCCGGCCCCCTGAGTGCCTACCTTGCAGCGCAGCTCGCGGCCGGTGTGGAGGCACAGCGCCCGGGACACATGCTCGCGCTCGGCCAGGGGCAGCAGCAGGTAGTCGGCGATGCGGCTGGGCCCCGGCGCGCTCCCGGGGCCGCCGCCAGCCCCCGGAGCGGCGGGCGGAGGCTGCGGGCTGCAGGGAGAGCCAGGGGGGCTGAGGTAGTCCGGGGGGCTAGAGCACTCGGAGAGACGTGGGCACTTGGCCGCCACGGCCGCCGCGTCGTCCGCGTCCAGCAGGCGTTTGGCCGGGACACCCCGGCCGACCGGCAGCAGCAAGGCCGGAGCGCGGGGCTGCGAGACGCCGCTCATAGCAGAGCGCACGGGACCGACCCGCATCCCGTCCCCGGCCGGGGCGGCTCCGGCTTTGTACGTCCTCGGATCGGCGCGGGAAGGCGCAACTGGGTCGGCGCCGGCGCCGCGACTTACTCCAGCCCGCGGGATGGAGGCTGCAGACGGAGCTTGGTTCTGCCCCCACGGGGGGCAAAGCCGGAGCCGCTCCCGGGCGCTCGCGGTACACGCGAGGACCACGGTGGCCGCGCGTCCGGGGCAAGGAGGCCGGTTCGGGTCCCCGGATCCCCGTGGGTACCGGCTCGGGGCGCCTCGCTATTGTTGTAGAGGCTGCCGACAGTCGGGGAAGCAGAGGCGGCGGCGGCCTCCGAGGTCCGGAGCAGCGAGAACAAGATTCCGCAGGCTCGGCGGAGCCACGGAGCAAATGCACTTCCCGAAGCCACGGAGCAAATGCACTTCCCGAAGCAAGAAGTGTCGGAGCGAAAGCCGGACCAACTTTTTCCGCGGCGCCCAGGATCCTACGCGCTCCGGGCTCCCGGCGTTGAGTGTGCGCGAGACAGAAGCGCTCGGAGACGGTAACTGAGTGTGAGTGACTGTGTGCGCCGCACCGATCCCGGCCACTGCACTCCTCCTTCTCCTTTTCCTCCACCTCCTCCGCCTCCCGGTGACTCACGCTGTATACACATACACTCACAGGCCGGGCTGTGTAAACAGTTGGGAAGCCGGGTTGTGCAATGAGGTGGCTGCGACGACTCGGGCCCTGCCGCCGGGCGAGCAGTCACCGGAGCGGAGGGGAGGTGCAGCTGGGCCGGCGGGGGCGACGGGGGTGGCCCGACGGCTGGGGATGCTTCGGGCAGAGCGCGCTCCGGCGCAGGTGGCGTGTCCTGCGCGCGCACACGCCCCCCGGGCCGGTCTAGGCGGGAGGAGGCGCGCGCCCTCCCGCAGGCCGCGGGCTCCGCGCTAGAAGCCGGAGGAGGGGGCGGAGGAAAAGTTCCCGTGACGTCAGGGTCCCGGGGAAGTGGGCGGGAGGGGAGGGGCCGTGGGGGGCGAAGCGACCGTTGATTGGTGCGCGCTCCCCATTCACTCCGAGCACAATGGACTGCGGGCGCGCGCACCAGGGCTCTCAGCGCCCGCCGCTCGCTGCAGCCGCGGGGGTGACACCTCTTGACCCGGGGATCCCCCCAGTGCCCCGCGCCTTGGGACCTCCGGTTGGAGCCGTGGGCGTCGCCGAGGCCCGGCGGTAGCCGGAGGAAGGGAGGAGAGAGAAGGTGATGAATTCCAGAATCACTCATTCACCCCCACGCGGTGGTTCCGGGGAAGACCTGCGCGTGGTAGTGGATGTGGCTTTTTTTTTCCTTTTCCCGCCCCCTCCCAGCTCTAATCCCCAGCGTCTGTTCGCTTCCACAAATAGAACCTTCTGTTGGATGAAATAAGAGCAAACACTGGGCCTTCTGCGCTGCCTCCACCTCCACGCCCCTCCCGCGCCTGCCGCCCGCCCGGATTGCACGGAAATAGCTCCTCCGGGCTCCCGGGCCGCCCCTTCGCGGTGACTCGCAGAAAGAGCTTCCTGAGCCGGGGCCGGTGGGAAACAAAGGATGTGGGGAGAGGGCGGAAGGGGCCCACGTGGCCGTCGCCGAATTCCTGCCCTCTCCCCAGCCTCCACACGCGCAGCAGGGTCTAGGACACCGGGGCCAGCCCAGTTCCGTGGTGGCCGGGGAGCGGAGTGTAAGTCGTCCTGGCCACCGACAGTGATGCTGCCTACACCCGGGCAACCCTGCCAGGGAGTGTGCATGCACTCGTGCAACGTGATTTGGGTGAGCTCGAGATGTGTGTCAGACCCTGCACAAAGCTCCGTGAAAAAACAACCTAGAATCTGTCGGTTTTCTTTCTTTCGAGAACCAGGTCCATTTGGAGTCCCTGGACACCCGACATAGATAACTGTTATCAGACAGTCCCTTCCGTACTTCTGCTAAGTGCTTCATTTTCTAAAACCAGGTCGAGCCCCAAGGATAAATCCTTTTCCATATCAAATCTCCATTCGTTCAACAAATACTAATGAAGCATCTGCTAAAGTAGACGCTAGGGATTCGAAGATGAAAACTAGTAATAATAGCTAACATTAATTGAGGTCTGTAACGTGCACTTTACACACACTGCAGTTTTACAGCCACCCAGTGGGGTTATTTTTTGCCCTTTTTCACACAGAGGAAGCCTGCAAAGTTAAGTTACTTGCTGTGGTCAAATAGCTACTGAATGCATTCAAGCTCTTAAGCATTTGTGGGAACTCAGGGAAGATTACAATTTGTACAGAGAAAAGAGAAGTCAGGGAGGATTCCCCCTAGAAGGCATTTGACCTGGGGGGCTGTATGGGATTGTAAACGAGTTGCTGGGGTGGGGTGGGGGGAGGGCAGGGATGTGGGGAAGGGTAGGGTCAGCTTAAAGAGGCCAGGGTGGCTGCAAGGCCAGAGCTGAGCCTGCACTGCACATGTCGTTGGGGGAAATGTGAAAAGCTCCAATGCCTGCTGAGAAGGCTGCACTTAATCCTGTAACCAGGCGAGAACCCACCAGAAGTTTTCCTTCTTTCAGGTTCATTTTGTGCTATTTATTTAAGATCCATTGAGCTGCCAGCTGAGCATCAGCACTTGGATGGCAAACTCAGCATGGGCCACCAGCATCTTCCTCCAAGGTGTGCACCTCCCTCACTGCCTCTTCTGAGAGAAAGGCATCACCACCACCCATCCCCAGGGCCAGAATTCCTGGCAGTCATTTCCCCTTGAATCCACCCTTTTCCTATCCCCCACTCAGTTGTCACTGGGTCCATCCTAGACCTGCTAGGTCTCACAGCCACCCCCTGCTGTCCCCTCATCAGCCTCATGGAGCTGCCCCTTGCAGACTATTTCTCATGCTCCCTTGCCCACTGGCTTACAGCCCATTTTGCCCAGAGGGAGGCCCTGGAGGGAGATGAGAGGGTGCTGCTTTGGGCACTGGCTGCACCTCCTCTGTGGCCCAGGCCCCGCTAGCCAGCCCCTCTGTGTAGCTGTTGCCATGTGCTGCCAGATCTCCCTATAGGAATGAAGGATTTATCCACCCACACCCACCCAAGCCTCCACCCCAGGACTGCTAGGAACGCCTTTTGGGAGTTTTGGAAACTGCCTCAGCTGAGAAGGGCTACCTTGCCCCAAGTTCATACTCCCTTCCCAGGAGGTCCACATCCAATGACAGGTGATTGTGGAGTCCAGCCTCCTCGCCCGAACTTGAGCCAACTCTGAAGGGCAACCCAGCTTCAGCCGCCCATTTAGGGTCAACTGAGTTCTTCCTTGAGATTGCCTCCAGCACAGCTCTTCTCTCCAGCCAGTCCTATTCCTTCCCTCCCCTTCCACAGGCACTCCCTGATAAACCTCCTGCATGCTAATCTCCATCTCCAGTCAGGCTTCCTGGGGGACCCGACCAAGGCACCGCCTCCCTCTTCCTGGCCCTAGCTTGCTCTAGGCACTCTGGCTCCTGGGATCAAGTGACACAACTTTCATCCCTCCTGCCCTAGGGTGGAAGCAGCTTCACGATGTTGATAACCTCTGGGCCCACCCTGCACACCGTGTTGTTTTCTTCTATGTTTGTTTCTGCTCTTCCAATACCTTCATAACTAGTTCCTCGCTTTAATTTTTTTCCACGGTACTTCCTGGCCTGGGTTCCATTTTCCTGACTGATCCAAACCCTGTACCTTTCCCATGTCAATCCACTCTTCTCTACTCTCATGATCTTAGTTCAGAAACTTCTGGTTTTCTGCAGTAAGCTGCTAACTGGATCACTCATTCACCCTTTCAACATACAAGGGCACCTACTCTGCCAGTGTACCTACTAGCTGCCGGAGATATAATGGTGCACAAAACAAAATGTATCCTTGAGCTCCTTAATCCATTCCCCACACTGCTATCAGAGCACTTTTTCTAAAATTTAAATTTGATCACATCAGGCCCTGGCCTAAAAACCTGGCAGGGACCCTCAGATGATAAAATCCAAACAGCCGCTTTCCTGGCCTTACTTCCCATTCCAGTCTCACCTTTCTTGTCTCCTCGCTAGCAACATACCCATGCCAGCTCCTGGTAGGGCCCTAAACAGATCTTACTAATTCACACCTCTGCATTTTTGCCTGTGCTCTTTCCTCCCACTGGAATTCCCTCCCCTCCCACTGCCAATCTGATGAACTCCTATTCATCCTTCAAAACCCCACACAGATTTCCCCTGCACAGCAATCAAATTTAAATGTCCTGCCAAGTGCTGTTGAGTCCTCCATCTAGCTTTTTCTCATGGCACTGTCCACTCAGCTGTGTTCCAGAGGGCAGAGGCCATGTCTTATTCAGCCGTGTGTCTCCAGTCCCCAGCCCAGTGTCTGTTATAAAGGAGGAGCTTAGTAAGTGACAACCAAACAAATATACTCAAGGGCAGAGGGTCACCCACAGGGAGGGCCTGAGATGAGAGACAGGGATGGAGAATAGGCATTTGGGCCAAGACAGGGGACTGGAGAATAGGGCACAGATTTCAGAGTTGAATGTCTAGCCCTGGAAGGCAACAGGATATGGAAAAAGAAAGGGCTGAAGCTTTGGGGGCCTCCAGCCTGCATGCCTGGGAGGACAGACATGTACTCTTGACAGGTCCTGAGATCAAGTCAGCCAAGGGGACAAGTGAGCTAAAATTTTCCTGACTTCATTGCTGGGGCTTTCCCTGCTGGCAAAGTCTGGACTGAACTTCCATCAGACTTTTCAGATACTTATTTGAGGAAGTCAGTTACTCTTTATAAGCCTCAGTTGCCTCACCTGTGAAATGGGCATAACAAAGGCTTGGTTTTCCTCCCCTGCAAAATTCTTTTGGAAAGAAATAGCTATAAACTATTTGTCCTTATGAGTTACCTACCCACACACAAATATGATTATCAAATATGGGCATGCCTTGATTTTGAACTCTGTTCATTTAGTCAACAAATATTCATTATCGGTTTACCATATGCTGGAGTTGGAAAAGGCCTTTACCATGAAAATTCAAATTGACAAATACAAATATATAAGTAAACAGGATGTGAATTGGATAGTAATTCTTCCTGTCTTAAAAGGGTTCTTTGCTTTATAAAAGGGTCTACCATGTGATGCCATTTAGCAAGCTCCTTTGGCACATTTATGGTGTGGTTTGGTAAAAATATAGGAACCTTGAAAGCAAGAATCACAGTTGGTTGTGCCTGTGTGTGTATGTGTGTGTCCCCTTTGTAGCCTCAGCACAATGCTGAGCTGACACCGGATGCTCACTGGATGACATGTTGAACTGGGGAAAAAACTGATTTACCTCCAATGTCTCAGGAAAGCACATATTACATAATGTGGGGAAACCTGTATTGATTTTTTGGGGACACAGTTGGGCTACTGATGAGTTCAGGCTTGATTCATTTTCATTCATGCCCAGGTAGGTGCCTGGCAGAGCCATTAGGAAGGTTCTGAATGTCGTACCTATTCCAAAAAAATTGGGACATATTTAAGAAAAACAATATTAGTGGTTACGATAAGGTTCCAAAAACTGGAAAAGAGATGAACATTTACTGAGTTCCTCCCATATGGTAGAACCTTGTCTATTTTCTTGTTTAACGTTCAAAATTATCTCATAAACTAGTTATTACCACCATTTTACAGATTCACAAGAAGGCTCAGAGAAGTCGATTAGCTTGTCTAAGATCACGCAGCTAGAAGGTGGCCAGTTAGAATCGGAACCCTGATCCAGCTGACCTCGTCTGGCTCTTTCTGCTTTATATACCACCCAGTCTCCCAATGAAGAGAAAGTTTATCCATATATTTCTCCTCCTGTATCTTTTTTTTTTTTAGTTCAGTAAAAATCTTTATCTTTTAAGAACTTACCCTTCCCCCACCAAACATTCACATACACAGATAGAAAATTAACATTCATAGAGCCTCAAATCTGACCTTAACATGATAATTCCATATTACTTCTTTTTTTTTAATTTTCTTTTTTTTAATTATTAATTTTAAGAACACAGGAAGCCTTAGGTCATCCAGGTCTCCCCCTAACATCCGTGGGGGGCTGGACGGAAGTGAAAATGAGAGTCTGTGACCTGATACCCCTTCTCTCCCCCCGCCCCAGCTCCTGCCTTCCCCCTGTAAGGTCTCCAGGGCGCACCTTGGCCATGCCAACATCTACATCCGTGGTGCTGCCCTTGGCCCTTCCTTGACCACCCACAGTCCTAGAGGTGCCCACAGCAGGTCACGTTGGGAAAATAGACCCAGGAAAGAACTCTTGGACTCTTGGACCCTAGAAGCATGTTCTGGGCATTGGGACAGAGGATTCCCCAGTCCTGGGTACCTGGAATTTGGTCTAGGCCAGCAGGTACAGGCTCTATGTAGGCACAGCCCCTGGCCATGTGGGGACAGATGCAGCGGGCAGAGGGCCAGGTCAGGGCTGGATCGCCCAGGCCTAAGAGAGAGGCACTGATTCCTGGGAGCTCCACCAACACCTTCTCTCCCACCTCCTCGTATGCTCATTTCTGCCTTTTGCCTTTAAAATGCTCTTCCAGTGACCTGATCCGTTAATTCACATAATCCCTGCCCTTCCGGAATAAGCCTTAGTGGAAAAGGCAGAATAAACAGAAATATAGACAGATGGCTGCAGTCTATTGCCTAGAAGGCAGAGAATAACTTGGCAGGGAGAGGAATGAAGGATCAGGGCAGACTTCACAGAAAAGGTGGCCTTGCAAGACCATGGACAATCTATTACTTATCTCCACAATGGCCTGTCCAGGGTTTACATGCACTTGTCAGGGTGGCTGGACTGGAAGCCACTCAGGGACAGAGGCTGGAAGTTTCACGGATCCAGGGGCGGGCACAACTCCACAGCTGCCTTAGATGAAATGGTGAAACACCCCTCACTTTCTTCAGAGTTATTTGCTGCACCTTTCATCTGTGAGTTGTCCCTGGCCACTGGCTCTTGGGTCATTTTTGCTTTAATTCTTCCAGCACATGGACAATGTCTAACCCTCTCTACCACTTGGCTGGGGAATCACCTCCCTCCCCCCACCCAGCCCTTAACTGCTGACCTGGTGAGTCACTTGCCCTCACCAAGATCACCTGTAGGCTGGGAAGGGGTTGGGGGACAGACACAAGGCAGCAGGTTGTCCTAATACAGGTGAAAACACTTTGTCGACTATTAAGCTTCGTGCACATGTAAGGCATTCATTGTATTGCCTACGGAAAGGACATAGGTCTTCATGTCAGAAAAGACCTGGGTTCAAGGCCTGGCTTTGCCATTAGCTCACAGTGTGGATTTGGACAGGTCACTTCCCCAGTTTGGGCCTCACTTTTCTCCTTTTTTGCACGAAGATGGTAAACGGGTGGTTCTCGGACTGGGTTCCTTGGAACCCTGGGCTTCATGGCGGTAACTTAAGAAGAGAGTGGGAGGCCTTCCCTGGTGGCGCAGTGGTTAAGAATGCGCCTGCCAGTGCAGGGGACACAGGTTCGAGCCCTGGTCTGGGAAGATGCCACATGCTGCCGAGCAACTAAGCCCATGCACCACAACTACTGAGCCTGCACTCTAGAGCCCGCGAGCCACAACTACTGAAGCCTGTGCACCTAGAGCCCATGCTCCGCAACAAGAGAAGCCACTGCAATGAGAAGCCTGCGCACCGCAACGAAGAGTAGTCCCCACTTGCCGCAACTAGAGAAAGCCGGCATGCAGCAATGAAGACCCAACACAGCGAAAAATAAATAAACAAACAATAAATATATAAATTTATTTTAAAAAAAAGAAGAGAGCGGGAAGCTGATGTGGGTAGCGGGAAGCTGATGTGGGTTTCTGGGCTGCCCATTCCAGTTTCCGTCACATGTTCCATGTCATGCTGTTTCTGTAAATCGTGTTTGAGAAAAGGTTTCCACTGTTTTGGAGAAAAAGAGTTTGAAAACCACTGGCCTTTGTATCTCTGAGGCCCCATCTCTGCTACTGATTCTTTTATTTAATGTCAAGGGTTACAAATCAGAAGCCCAGAGGCCAGATCCAATCTGCAGGATGTTTTGTAGGTCGTTGCAGTGATGATGCACCATCTAGTTTACCACAGTCCCCACTGTTCCTTATTGTCTAACACTTGCCACCTCACATATATGTTAGCAGCATGGCCCCTGGAGCTCTTTGAGCTTGCATCCTCAGAAGTGCTCCCTTGAGATCCTCTTTTCCCGAGAGATGCTCCAGATGGCTAAAAAGAGAAGGGCCCATAGTCTGGAAACAGATGTTCCCCACCAGAGGGACTGGGGTAGTCTAGGTATAAGGGGTGCCCCTCTTTCCTCCTGTCTGCCCAGCCCAGAAGACCACTGTGATAGTTATAAAAACATAGCTGCAACTTCTTTGCCACTTTTTTCATTGAGAGGCAGAGTCTCTCACATCTGGACAGGCTCAGGCCTGCTTTGACCAATCAGGTACAATGAAAGTGCCACTCTGAGGCTTCCAAGGTTGGGTCACAAAAGTCCATGCAGCTTCTGTCTTGTTCCGGAGGACACTTGCAGTTGGAACCCTGTGTGGCTAGGTAAGAAGTCCGTCTACCCTGAGAACACTGTGCTGGAGAGGCCACAGGTAGACCCTCCAGAAGAAAGACCCACCTGAGACTGTCCTGCAGCGATCCCAGCCCGGGCACCAGACAGGTGAGTAAGGAAGCCGTCCTGGGGGTGAATCCTCCAGCCTCAGCTACCGTTCTTCCCAGGTGAGGCCCCAGACATCACAGTGCAGACAAGAGCCATCCTTACCTTGCCCTTTCTGAACTCCTGACCCACAGAATCATTTACCCCCTAAGTTTTAGGGTGCTTTGTTACACAGCAATGGATGACCAGTATAACATTCTGAAACTGTTCTGGATAAATTAGGAGGTCTGACAGGCAGGGCCTCACCAGCCCATAGGACACCTCTAGAGGCTGACGAGAAAAGGGAGCTCCCTCCTCCGGATGGTCACAACCCCACACCTGGCAGAGGGCTTGGCCAGCAGAGTGCAGGCTGGATTTCATGACCAGGTGGCCCTACTGCCTAGAGACACTTTCTTCTCTTCTGCTGGGATCAGCATGAGCTGAGCTGACAGGAAGGAAAAGGCATTTTCTCAAAACTCAGATAATTGCCCCATAAGCTCCTTGAGCATCTCCCAGGATTTGGGGCGGCCCCTGTGCTCAGACCTTGCTAGCTCTACCTCACAGTGAGTCATCTTGACATATAAAGCATTCATCAAACAACACACACACACACACACACACACACACACACACACACACACACACACACACACACACGCTACGGGCTTCTTTTTCCCTTTTCTCATTAAAAAAAAGCTCCACCCTACCGTGATCTGATCTGAGATCTGCAGGCTATTTTGAAGTAATTCATCTTGCCTCTTCAAACATACCATTTTCCCTCACTCAGCTTGAATGAGGCCCTGGTGGCAGCCAGCCAAGCCCATCTCCCTTCATTCTCAAAGGAAGCCTTGGCCCCGTGTACAGGACTGTTTGGTTTCTGGGATTTCCATTTACAAAACTCGAGGCCTGTGGCTGTTCTGCAGTATTCCTGAGGAAGGCTGCAGGCAAGAACTGAAGGGCGGAGGGGGCTGGGGCAGATCACGTGGGGTCGCGGGAATTGCATGGGGTGGGAGGGCCATCTCAGCAGTGTGGCAGAGAGGCCTGCCAGCTCCCAGCGTGGAGGTCCTTTCCCCTTTGGTCTAACTGGCAGCTGCAAATTCAGTAGGGGCAGATGTCAAGGGGTTTGCAGACTTTATAACTCATCTTATGCAAACCTGGTAGACAAAAGTCTGGCTTTCTGTGAAAGATTGCAGAGGAGTAGTCGTCCACATAGCCTGTGGGTTCAGGCCACCTCCTTCCCTGGGAGACTGTCGAGTCAAAGATGATTTGCCTTTATTGGGGAAGAAGACGCACCTCTGCTGGATACCCACGCTATGTGCTTTGCATATGTTGTCGTTTATCCTCACAACAGCCCTACAGATTGATATGATCATCTTCACTTGTCAGCTGAGGAAAGAGAGGCCCAGAGAGGCTAAGTCACTTGCTTAAAGTCACACAGCTAGAAAGATTGGGAGCCAGAGTTCAAACCCAAGGTTGGACCATCTCCAGGCACTTGTCCTCCCTTGTTCCTCTGCTCCATTCCCTGATCTCTCCCGCGCTCTCTCTCTCTCTCTCTCTCTCTCTCTCTCTCTCTCTCTTTCTCTCTCACTCTCCCTCCCTCCCTCACAGTCTCTCTCTCTCCATTTCTCTTGAGGAAACCATAGAGTAAGTGCCTCTGCTTAACCTATGGGTATGGGGTGAGACTACACATGGCTTCACCTGTGGGTTTGAGGGAGGGCTTACCTAGTGCATGTAAAACACAATTCAACTTATCAAACCTTGTTTCAAGACCTTTGGGGAATATTCCTATTTTGTATATTGGGGTGAACCCGGACTGGGGCTCAGGAAGGGATCTTTGTCCTTGGCCAAAGTCAGCCTTCATTGGGCGCATACTTACTGAGCTCCTCCTGTGCACTAGGCATCATGATAGACACCGGTAATGGAGTGCAGCCCTGTCCTCTGTGAGCTCCCAGCGGAATGGGAAGGAAGTCAGTAGCACAGAGCACTGTGGTCCGAGCAAAATGAAATAGATAATAGAAGAGGTACACACAGGAAGGAGAGATTAGTTCTGCCAGAAGCCTCCTCATGGGCCAGGCTCTGGAACCCGACATTGTCCTTGTAGTCTAGATACACGTCAGAAGCAGATTCACCTGAACCGGGTTCTGTGACCTTGACACAGAGTGAGAACTACATTGATAAAGGCAGGCATCTGGCAGAGCAGGATGTACGCATCAGCAGATCAATGAAAGCGTTCCCTTTGCCTGGACAAGCCGCCCACAGGAAGCCACATTATCGGAAACTTACTTGCACAAATGGAATCCACAAAGGGGACTTGGCAGTATTAAGAAGTCTATTTCAGCCAGGGTAGCTCGAAGCCATCTCTGACCCTAAAGGGAAAGAAAGTCCTCTGCAGGAAACATTTGCCATCAAGTTTGCTCTGGCAAAACTCTCTCCACCTTAGAATAAAGATGATGTATTAGTTAAAGCAAAGCTCTACTGCTTTACCAGAGATAGCCAGAAAGAAGCTGTGTGAAGACTACAGAGACTGTTTCTCTCCCCTGTAACTTTCCGAGGTGACCATTACTGATTGACAGATTTTTAGGGACCTAGGTTCCCTCCATGTTGGGGCTCTAGCACATCATCCACATGGTCAAGGCCAGGTCTCAACCACATCAGGTCCTCTCTGGCTAGAGGGGAGGAACGGGTGAAGGAGGCACACCCACTACAGCCTGGAGAGGGCACATGTGCCCTGTGTTCACATTCACGTTCCACTGGTGAGAACTTGGTCACATGGTCCCACCCAGCTCCACGGGAAGCTGAGAAATGACATGTGTCCTGCCATGAGCCCAGGAAGTAGGTGTAGGTGGCCCCCTGACTATCTCTGCTTCAAATGGCAGTTAGGGTGTTTTTCAGGTGTAACCAAAACCTTAACTTAAACCAGCTTAAACCCAAAGGACAACTTTGGGCCGATTCCAGGGTTGGCTGATTCACCGACCCAGCCCTGGAGGGTTCCAGGTACCACCTTCATTGTCGGCTCCAGCAGGCCTGGGTATCACATCCTAACATGACAGTTTTCAAAGGAAGAAGAGAGCATCTCTCCCATAGGAGAGATGAGGGTCTCCCCAGAGGCCCCCGCTCCACCCCCAGCAGACATCCTCTCTTATACCATTGCCCTGAATTGGGCCATATGCCCATTTCTGAATCAATTACTGGTGCCGTAAGCTAAAATGTGGTCAACCTCCTGCAACACCCACCAATTCACATGTTGAAGTCCTTGATCCCCAGTACTGAAGACTGTGACCTTCTCTGGAGATGGGGCCTTAAAAGAGGTAATTAAGTGAAAATGAGGTCATATGGGTGGGCCCTAATCCAATATGCCTGATGTCCTTATAAGAAAAGAAGATTAGGACACAGATAACACACGTTCCAAGGGATGACCATGTGAGGACGTGGTAGCCACGTGTAGGCCAAGGAGAGAGGGCTCAGAACAAAGCAAACTTGCCAACACCTTGATCTTGGACTTTGAGCTCCAGAACAGTGAGAAAATAAGATTCTGCTGTTTAAGCCACCTGGTCTGTGGTGTTTTGTCACAGTAGCTCTAGCTAACTGGTACAGCTGGCAATCAGAATGGATCAATCCAGTTCACTCCCGGGGTGCAGTCGGTGTGAGACACAGCTCATGGGAGAGGGAGGTCCAGGTTCTGAAGAAGGAAGCTGACAGGAGGGACGCCGGGCAAACAGAGGGCGATGTCAGTGATAGACAGCATGGCCGCCGTCCACGCCACGGGTGCTGCTTGACCCCTGTCCTCGGACCAGCTCCCTTTCTGTGCACTCCAGCCCTCTGCCATCCTCCAAACAGACATCAGGACAACTGTCTCATTAGATTTCTGCTTCCCAAACTACCATCACTCTCCAGTTCTCTTTCTAGAAGTTACCGCAGTTGACCTTGCTAGGAGTTTGGCAGGGAAGGGGGCGAAGGTCCCCCAACTCTTCTCTCACACCTGTATGATCTGCCCCCTGGTTTCCTCCGCTGAAGACCAATCCTACTTTAACTCCGACGACAACCTCATTTCCAAGCTGCTGCGGGACACAGGGGTACCGGTGAATGTTTAATAAGCTGTGCAGCGTTGCAGTATTTGCCGATTTCCATGGTGTAAATTCTCCCCTGTGGCCCATTCTGAAGGACCCACATGAGGCCACTGAGCACAGAATTGTGGGAAGAGACGTGCACAGTGGCAGCCCCAGCCCGCTGGTGCTTAGGAAGACCTCCCCGTTGCCTTCGGGGATGACTTTTATCATCTAAAAGTCCAGTCCCTCATGATGTTTGCGGGAAAAGAGTTCCTGGGGCAGGAGAGGGTTAAAAACGTTTTATGAGCCCGCGGGTGGGAACCTGCGAGCCAACAGAGGGCATGGGAAAATCCGGAGGGTGTCCGGTGCGGCATCGCGGAAGGAGGGCTCCCTCCCTCGCTGTTCCCAGGCTGAGAGGATGAATGCAGCCGTAGAGGACGAAGTGGAAGCAGGGCTGCGCTGGGCCCAGGCAGCCCAGGACTGTCACTGGCCGCCCCCGGGGAGGCTCCCTCCCCCACTCACCTCTGTACAATCGCTTCCTCTGTTCCCCAGCTCCGCTTCCCTCAGGGTCCCATCCAAGCCGGACTCATGATAAAGGCCGCCATTGACGGGCACTCCCTCTGCGCCAGGCACTGGGCCGGGCCCTCCAGACCCATTTTCTCATTGAATTCATACCACTGACCCACAGACTTGGTGAGTATAGTCCCGTCCCTAAAATAAGGTTCACGGAGGTCAGAGGAACGGTCTCAAGGTCATGGTGGCAGGGCCGAGGTGACTGAAACTGCGGGTTTTCCATGGTGCTGCTGGGGTCAAACAGGCCAGGCAGAGTCAGAGAGTAATAATAACAATGACTGCGGCTAGAGCTTACTGAGGACTTAATTTAAAAAGTGAGGGTGGGGCTTCCCTGGTGGCGCAGTGGTTGAGAGTCCTCCTGCCGATGCAGAGGACACGGGTTCGTGCCCCGGTCCGGGAAGATCCCACATGCCGCGGAGCGGCTGGGCCCGTGAGCCACGGCCGCTGAGCCTGCGCGTCCGGAGCCTGTGCTCCGCAACGGGAGAGGCCACAACGGTGAGAGGCCCGCATACCGCAAAAAAAAAAAAAAAAAAGGGAGGGTTCAGGGGTTTGAGCCCTGGTCCGGGAAGATCCCACATGCCGCAGAGCAACTAAGCCTGTGTGCCACAACTACAGAGCCTGTGTTCTAGAGCCCGCACACAGCAACGAAGGCCCAATGCAGCTGAAAATAAATAAATAAATAAATAAAAAGTGAGGGTGGAAACACACATTGATCTCCCTATGGGATCCGGGTGAATTTGTCTCCCGTTCTGCAGATAAGGAACCCAAGGCTCAGAGAGGGAGTGCCGCTTGCCCTGTGTCACAGCTGCTTAGTGGCAGGGTGGGGTGGGGCAGGGGCCTGCTGCCCAGTCCATCCATATCCCCCACCCCACTTCCCAGGCTGGCTTTGGTGTCCTAGTTCTCGTCATATCCCCCCAGAGGACCAGCACTTTCCTGGGGGTGTTTGGGTTAGATCCGAGGTCCAGCTGGTCCTGCTGCAGGCACTGTCTGGGTGGTGGGAGAGGAAACATCTATATCCTTCCCTGCAATGCCCCAGCTCTGGCCGGCTGAGCCAGCACCTGCGTGGGGAAGAGGGTAAAATGGCCCCACCAAGAGAGAGTCTTCCTGATGCAGTAACTGATTGCAAACCCCTTGCATCCCTGAGTGTTTTATGGAGGGTGGTAACTTCCCACAGCAGCAGGAAACCCCAAACTCACCTGGCTGCCAGAACAAGGCCCTGCAGCTCAAACGCTAGTCCAGAAATACAGTTACCCCAGGCTGGGGCGTTAGAAAAACAGCAAGAACACCACCACCAACCCCACAGTTGATCCAATTCCTCCACACCCCTAATCACATTTAATCAACAAAGTCCACTCAGGTGGGAGGGCAAACCCAAGTTTCCATTTACAGCCAACAACATCGGTTTGCGCAAGGTCACCGGATGAGGAAAGGGCAGAAGTAAGGCTCAAATCTGACTTCCACTCGCTGGGTCTAGTGCTCATTTCTCCACAGTTGGGGGTGATGGGTGATGCTGTCAGGAGGATTCAGAGGCAAACAGAGGTGGATGTCAGGGTAAGAACAAGTACAGGAAACTGTAGCCAGACTGACCCAAGTGCAAATCTTGGCTCTGCAACATCAGGCAGGTTACTTAACCTCTCTGAGCCTTACTTTCCTCCTCTGCAGGTGAGAGAGGGTTGTGGTTAAGAGTCTGAGCTCTGGAATCAAAATGCCTGGATTTTAATCCTGGCTGTGCTACTTACAGTCTGTGTGACCTTGGACAAGTCACTTAACCTCACTATGTTCATTTCCTTATCTGTCAAATGAGCAATTTTAAACCCACCTACAGGCTTGCTGTGAGGATTTGCTTAGGTAATACCAGTGAGGCTCTTAGCACAGGCCTGGCTTATGGTAAGCAGTCATTAATGAGTAATCGTTGTTGTTATCTACAAAATGGAGAAGAAAAGAGCTTTCGGAGATGAAAGGAGAGAAAGCACATTTCCAGTGTGTGTGTGCATGTGCGTGTGCGTGTGTGTGTGTGTGTGGTGTGTGTGAGTGAGTGTGTGTGTGTTTGGAAGGAAGTGCAGGGGGGTTCTTCACAGATAGAATTGGAACCTTCTAGTAGTATTACATAAATACAGGTTTATTTTCTCACATAAAAAGAAATTCAAAACTGAACAAGGACTGTTGTTATTTTGGCAGCACAGTGATGTCAAAGCCATACTCACCATGATTCTGTTGGTCTTTCCCTCAAGTTGCAAGATGGCTGCAGCAGCTCCAGATATCACATCTACCCTCAAGGCTGAAAAAGGAGGGAAGGGCACAAAACAGTGGCACTCTTGGTGTCAAATATTTCTGTATCAGTCATTTATTGTCACTTAAAACACCACTGTAAAACTTAGTAGCTGGAAACAACAATTATTTATTAGCTCATGTTTCTGAGGGTCAGAGTTTGGGCTGGGACCAGCTAGCAGTTCTCCTACTGGTCTATTGGGCTCAGTCATGTGACAGCAGTCAGTTGATGGCTCAGTAGGGGCTATATTGTCCAAGATAGCCTAACTCAAATATCTGGTATTTGATGCTGGCTATTGGATATGTGATGACAGAAGCAGAGGTCAGAGTGATGTCATTGCTGAAAGGCGACCACTACCCAAGGAATGTGGGTGGCCTCTACAAGCTGGAAAAGGCAAGGAGTGGATTCTTCCCTGAAACTTCCAGAAAGAACAAACTCTGCCAACACCTTGATTTTACCCTAGTAAGACCAATTTTGGACTTCGAACCTCCAGAACTGTATGATAGTAAATTTGTGTTACGTCACTTATTACAGCAGCAGGAAGAAACAATCTCCCTCCACTGCTCTCTCATTCTCTAAGGTAGTGGTTAGCCAACTATGCCTCCGCTGCCTGATTTTGTAAATAAGGTTGTATTGGAACATACATTCCTTTCCGTATTATCTGCTTTTACACTACAACAGCAAGTAGTTGTGACCGAGACTGAATGGCCCACAAAGTCTAAAATATTTACTATCTAGGGGCTTCCCTGGCAGTCCAGTAGTTAAGACTCTGTGCTTGCAGTGCAGGGGGCATGGGTTCGATCTCTGGTCGGGGAACTAAGATCCCACGTGCCAAGTTGCGGCCAAAAAAAAAAGTAAAATATTTATTGTCTGGCCCTTTATAAGAATACTTTGCCAGCCCCTGCCTGCTCTAGGAGGCTTGCTGAGGCTTCCTTGTATGGTGGTTTCAGAATAGCAAGAGAATAAGAGTTTGCTTCAAAGTTCTTGGAAATTCAAAGCCTTGGAAGTCCCACAATGTTATGCTCTTTACATTTTGGTGAAACAAAGCAAGTCACAAGGCCAGTCACAGGGGCGAGAAATAAACTCCACCTCTTGATGTAGGAGCAGCAAAGTCACATTGCAAAGCAGTGTGGGTCCAGGAGCAGGGGATACTGTCCTGGCCATCTTCAGTCAAGAGTCTCAGAGCCCCCTTTCACCAGGAGAGCAAAGCCCACCCACAGACTCCCATCCAGACATCCTTTCAATCTCATTGGCCAGAACTGGGTCACGTGGCCACTCCCAGCCACTAGGGGAGCTGGAAAGCAGGAACAGGATTCTCATGATTGGTTTAGGCCAATGGCGATCCACTACTTGGCGGGCATGCTGTGTTAACGAGGAAAAGGGAAGGGATTTAGAGAGGCAGTTAGCACAGTTTGCCCTATGTGTGCTGTCTGGGTGGGCTTGAACTTCTTGAATTCACTCATTCAACACATGAACATCCAGGGCTTCCCTGGTGACGCAGTGGTTAAGAATCCGCCTGCCAATGCAGGGGACACGGGTTCAAGCCCTGGTCTGGGAAGATCCCACATGCCGCGGAGCAACTAAGCCCGTGCGCCACAACTACTGAGCCTGCATGCCACAGCTATTGAAGCCTGCACGCCTAGAGCCCATGTTCCGCGACAAGAGAAGCCACTGCAATGAGAAGCCCACGCACTGCAATGAAGAGTTGCCCCCACTCACCGCAACTAGAGAAAGCCCGTGCGCAGCAATGAAGACCCAACGCAGCCAAAAATAAATAAATAAATTTATGAAACAAATAAACATCCAAATATCAGAACCTGCTATGTGCCCATTTCTAGACAGGGCTGGGGGAGGGGGGGCTATAATCCCTGTCCTCAAGGAGGCTGCAAGACCCTGGAGAAACTTTCCCATAGATAAGAGAAGGTGTGCACAAAGATTTTCACTGCAGCCCTATTTTTAAAGGGTGTAAGCAGAAGCAACAACACCTCCATCAAGAGTGGATAAAGAAACTCTAGTTATATGATGGGTGCGTTTATAGCAGATGAAGTAAATGAAATAAGTCCTTACACGTAAACCTAAATAATTCACGAACACGTTAAGTAAAAAAATGCAAAGTGCAAAATAATGTGTGGTGTATAATGTCATTGATGTGAACTGCAAAACATAAAACAATGGTATAAATTGTTTATGGATAAATACTGTATAGTAAAAGAAGATAAACATGGGAGGGGGAAGGGAGAAGGAATGGGTATATAGCTGAAACTCTAACATTTTCTTTCCTTAAAAAATAGATAAAATTCAAGAGAGAGGGAGGGCATATTGGTATACATATAGCTGATTCACTTCATTGTATAGCAAAAACTAACACAACATTGTAAAGCAGTTATACTCCAATAAAAGAAAAAGATAAAAGTAAAATAAAATTTAAAAATAAATTTAAATAGCAAGGGACTTCCCTGGTGGCACAGTGGATAAGAATCCGCCTGCCAATGCAGGGGACACGGGTTTGAGCCCTGGTCCGGGAAGATCCCCCGTGCTGCGGAGCAACTAAGCCTGTTGTGGCACAGCTACTGAGCCCATGTGCCACAACTACTGAGCCTGCAGTGCTGCAATTATTGAAGCCCACGTGCCTAGAACCCGTGCTCCACAACAAGAGAAGCCACTGCAATGAGAAGCCCGTGCACCGCAACAAAGAGTAGCCCCCACTCGCCGCAAATAAAGCAAGCCTGCGCGCAGCAGTGAAGACCCAACACAGCCAAAATTTTTTTTTTAAATAAAATATGGTGAATGAACTGACAATGATTCTTAAGTATAAAATAAATATGAAGAGTATGTTTATAAAAAAATTTTAATAGCAAAGCAAAAAATAAAATCTGATAACGTTTTTTAAAAAGTAAAAAAGAAAGACATACAGATGGCAAACAGGCACATGAAAAGATGCTCAACATCACTAATTATCAGGGAAATGCAAATCAAAACCACAATGAGACGTCACCTCACACCTGTCAGAACGGGCGATTATCCAAAAAACAACAAATAAGTGTTGGTGAGGATGTGAAGAAAAGGGAACCCTAGTAATGTAATGTGGGAATGTAAATTGGTAAGCTGCTGTGGAAAAGAAGATGGAGATTCCTCAAAAAATTAAATATAAAACTACTATACAATCCAGCAATTCTACTCTTGGATATTTATCTGAAGAAAATGATAACACTAATTTGTAAAGATATATGCTCCCCTATGTTCATTGCAGCATTATTTACAATAGCCAAGATATGGGAGGGACTTAAGTGTCCATTAATAGGTAAATGGATAAAGAAGATGTGTTATGTACATACAGTGGAATATTAGCCATAAAAAAGAATAAAATCTTACCATTCATGACAACATAGAAGGACCCTGAGGATATTATGCTGAGTGAAGTAAGTCGGACAGAGAAAGACAAATACTGTGTGATTTCACTTATATGTGAAATCTGAAAAGCAAAACAAATGAACAAACATAACTAAACAGAAACAGAGTCATAGATACAGAGAACAAACAGGTGGTTGCCAGAGGAGAGTGGGGTGGGAGGAAGTGAGAAATAGGTGAGGGAGATTAGGAGGTACAAACTTACAGTTACAAAATAAATGAGTCACGGGTATGAAATGTGCAGTGTGGGGAATATAGCCACTACTAATGTAATATCTTTGTATGGTGACATATGGCAATTAGAATTACCATGGTGATCATTTTGAAATGTATAGAAATATGGAATCACTCTGCTGTATACCAGGAATTAACATAGTGTCACAGGTCAGTTATGCTTCAAAAACAAACTCACTCATAGGAAAAGAGGCAGATTTGTCTCTACCAGAGGTGGGAGGTGGGGGAGGGGAGACTGGAGGAAAGTGGTCAAAAGGTACAACCTTCCAGTTGTAAGATAAACAAGTACTAGGGATGCAATGTACAACATGATAAAGATAATTCACACTGCTGTCCGTTATAACTGAAAGTTGTTAGGAGAGTAAAACCTAAGAGTTCTCATCACAAGGAAAAGAAATTTTTTTCTATTTATTTAATGTTGTATCTTCATGAGATGATGAATGTTCACTCAGCCTATTGTGATATCATTCCACGATGTATGTAAGTCAAGTCATTATGTTATAGACCTCATACTTATACAGTGTTGTATGTCAATTATGTCTCAATAAAGGAAAAAAATAAATATTTTTTAATTTTTAAGAAAATTTTAAAAATAAAATTGTATTTAGTAAAAAAAAAAAAAAAATACCGGGCTTTCAAGGGGACAGCTCCAATGAATATGAGGGTGTTTTTAAAAAATTTTTTTCTGTCATTTCATTGAGAGTTAAGCTAGAGCTCAATTTTGCAATCAACATTAGAGTAGGACGAGCCAGAGGTCAGCCCAAGTTCTGTCACTGGTGCAAATCCTTACGTCTAAGCCTCAGTTTCCTCTTCTGTAAAATGGGCTTGTGGCAGTGTTGTCCAAATGAGAAATGGACACAATAAACATTTTGGACTGAGCTGCTCAAAAATGTACCTAATTTATGTACAATTTCTCTTTCCTTCTCCATGCCTGGAACCTAAGGTCAGGGGCAGGGAACCCTGAGGTAGACTAAGGCATCTCCCATCTTCACCCAAAATACACCTTCTGAGATGAGATTCAACTGTCATTGCCCCAGGGAGGGTGTCCCCAGAATAAGTGACACCACCAGGGCCAGTGGATGCTTCGGTGGGAATTGGGGGAGATTATGGACCACCCGGGTAGATAGCGAGTAGGCACCCCTGCATTTTCTCTTTTGGGGCTGCAGCAGGGATTTCCCTCAAGGAGACGCTCTTTCCTCCTTGCCTTCTGACCAGCCCGTGGAGTCTACTTGCCTGGCGTTTCACATCCCCTAGGCAGCTTCTATCCCTTTCAAGGGCAGTGCCCAGGAGGCCCAAGTCACCTACCCCAGAGCAGCCATTGTTTCCATGGTGTCCCCTGAGCCTCGGCAGAAGCCAGATTTGGGGGGAGGCATCGAGAACATTCCCCGAGGTCCCTAGGCCATCCGGTGCCCTCCCACATCCACAGAGCATGGCTCCAAACACCACCATCATCATCGTATCCATCATCATCATCCTTGCCAATGTCTGCACAGACTTCCTGTTGTGAGCCCCCTCAATGTGGCAGGTCTTCTGTGGGCAGGAGGACACTCAGACTTCACCAAGCCCTGTGAGGAGGGCTCTGCAGTCTCTCCCTCCTGAGCGGCTTCAGAGTAGTTAAGCTAAATGGCCAAGGTGACACAGCTAGTAAGAACAGTTAGGACTTGCCCTAGGGCATCAGTAACCATCTAGCTGCAAAGCTGGCGCTTTTACCTCTTACATTCCTCACACTGTATTGCCTCTCTTCGCCGGGGAGAGGCAGGATGTGGGGTCTGAACACGCTCCCCCTTGGGGAGGCAGGGGAGGCTGAGCATTCTCTGGCACTGCCCTGAGGGTGACTCACAGCCCTCAGCCAACTCCTCGTGCAAAGCTGGCGCTTTTACCTCTTACATTCCTCACACTGTATTGCCTCTCTTCGCCGGGGAGAGAGGCAGGATGTGGGGTCTGAACACGCTCCCCCTTGGGGAGGCAGGGGAGGCTGAGCATTCTCTGGCACTGCCCTGAGGGTGACTCACAGCCCTCAGCCAACTCCTCACAGGAAACACTAGGTTGGTTGCGGTCCATTGTTGCTCTCTCTGCATAAGAATAAGTGTGAGTAACTGTGGAACAGAAAGGAAGCGGTTCCTGAGTAGGGGACCCAGATAGAGGAGGGGGGATTCTTGGGAACATGGAGGTGTCCCTTTCCGGAGCTAGGAGGCCAGAGGTCCGCCTCATCCGGGGCAGAGAGAAGAAGAGAGCCAGGGGGCCTCTGCCCCGCCCTCAGGGATGCCCTGAAAGTATATTCCGAACACCCTGCATGTGCCAGGCATGGGGAGACGTGCAAGAGTGGGGACTGGGGCCGAGGCAATTCTGAAGCCTGATGGCCAGGAGAGAAGTTTGAAATCACTTCTGTGGGCAGAAGAGAGGGTACTTGCGAAACCAAGGAGGTTGCCGGGCAGGGTTGAGAAGCAGGAGTGATGGAGAGCACAGATCTGTGGAGCAAGGGAGGGCCTGCGGGCACGGACAATGCGACTGCATTGGGGAAGGAAGAAATGAGTCCAGATTTACAGAGGCTCTCGACACCCTGCCAGCCTGCTCCCACAAGGCGGGACCCATATGTGAGTGGCCCCTGGAATTAAACGAGGGAGCCTGGGTTCCAGAGCAGGTGCTGCCACTTGCCTGGAGTGGGGGAACTTGAATGAATCAGTGCACCCTCTGTGGGCACAAAAAACACAGACATCTGGGCTTCCCTGGTGGCACAGTGGTTAAGAACCCGTCTGCCGATGCAGGGGACACGGGTTCGAGCCCTGGTCCGGGAAGATCCCACATGCCGTGGAGCAACTAAGCCTGGGCACCACAACTACTGAGCCTGTGTGGCACACCTACTGAAGCCCATGCGCCTAGAGCCTGTGCTCCACAATGAGAGGCCACCACAGTGAGAGGCCCGCACACTGCAATGAAGAGTAGCCCAGGTTCGCTGCAACTAGAGAAAGCCCGCGCGCAGCAACAAAGACCCAACAAAGCCAAAGATAAAAAAAAAAAACAGACATCAAGGACAGCACGCCTGGCTGGACTACAATGGTCAATGGCTCAGAGTGAAGCCAGAGGGAGGGAAAGTGGACGGTCTATGGGGGCACCTAATGCTACCTCTCAGAGCATTCACCAAACACCTTTGTCAAATATAATAAAGTCTGGACCCCTCCATGCCCTGCCTACTCTAACTTCATCTCCTAGTCATGTTCCAGACACACCTTCTCTATATAAACGTGGCAGCCACTTTCTGTCTTACGGCCTTTGCACATGCTGAGTCTACTTCTGAAAGCCTGTATCTCACCACCTGCCCATTTCTCCTCCCCATTGACTCCCACTCATCCTTTAGGTTTTAGCTGAAATGTCCCTTCCGCAGAGAGACCTCTCTGAATCCCCAAACTAAATTAGCTGAGTCACTGTTACTACTGCTCCCAGTATCCAGTGTTCACAGTTCCTCTATGTCACTGACCATCATAAGAAAATTATCTGTGCAATTGTTTGATTAGTGCCTGCCCCCACTCCCCACTGCCCCAGACTACAAGTGCCATCAGGCCAGCAACCACATCTATTTCACCTACCAGTGTATCCTCAGTTATCCTTTGTTGATAGGAAGAAAGGAAGGGAGGGAGGCAGGGAGGGAGGCTAACTGGAATGGTGGTGGAAAGAAGGAAGCAGGGAGAGACGAGGGAGGGGTCCCTTGGTGGAGACAGCACAGGCCACCTACAGCGCATACACCCCGTTGCTCTCTGCCTTCCCTAGCAGTGTTCAGCCATGGTTGGGTGCCTCAGGTGGGAAGGAGGAGACAGAGAAGGGCAGGCCAGAGTCCACCTCCCTCAGAGCCTCACCTAGAGCCCCTGGCCTGTGTAGCCCCTTCAGAGGCAGCCTCTGAGCTCTGCCCCACAGCAGCTCAGTATGGAGAGCAAGATCCTTAACTTCTGGGAGCCTCACCTGGCTCTTCTGTCAAGCGAGATAAAGCACCAACCTCCCACTGACCCTGAACTCTGGGAGACGGAATGAGATGGTGGCCCTAAGGCACCCAGCACCTTATCTGGCCCAGCACAAGTGTTCAGCAACTGTGAAGCCCCCCTGGTCCTGTCTCTTCACTCTCCTCTGGCCCCCTTCTCAGCCCTCGCGACAGCCACCACCTCCTGCAGACGAGTGTCTGTACTCAGGGCCCAAAAGGGAGAAAAGAAGGTAAGAGAGAATGTGGGTAGCTTTAGGGAACACTTGACAGTAAGGATTCCAGAGACCTGCCTATCTTGAAGTCATGACTGCCCCTCTCCAGCTGTGTGACCTTGGCAAGTGACTTAACCACACTGTGCCTCAGTTTCCCCACCTATAAAGTAAGGATTATAACAGTGCTCATCTCAGCTTTAAATCAGGGAGTGCCACCCACTTTTCCCTTTGCTCATTCCCCTGACGTTGAGTTCAGCTGCTGGCTCCCTTAGAGTTACTGCTCTGTAAACCCAGGGAAGCCCTCGGCCCCTGTTCCTTTTCCTGGTTCAGTGAGGAAGAGTCTGGGAAACAAAGCTTTGGTCTGGGGGCTGGGGAGCCCTGGCCCTCCTCCTAGCTTTTGTACTAAGGCACTTCCCTTCTCTTGGCCTCCGTTGGCCCCATCTCTGAAAGAAAGGGGCTCAACTTGGGGGTGGTTCGAAACCTAAACTAAAAATTAGAATTACTCGAGGGGAGAATTTTTAAATAGCTATGGCTTCCTTCTGTTTAATAACCTGCCTTTCCCACTATTGTATAGACATCTTTCCATTTGAGTAAATGTAGTTCTACATAACTAAAAAATAAAATACAAATAAATAATAAAATTAACCTCCCTGTTTCTTTGTACTTTTAACAATATGTCACCTAGACAATTTAAAATTACACATATTCTGGAATCTAAAAAAACAATATAAATGAACTTATTAACAAAACAGAAACAGACTCACAGACCTAGAAAAACAAACTTACGGTTACCAAAGGGGAAAGGGGGTGGGGGAGGGATAAATTAGGAGTTTGGGATGAACAGATACACACTATTATATATAAAATAGACAACCAGCAAGGACCTACTGTAGAGCACAGGGAACTATATTCAATCTCTTGTAATAACCTATAATGGAAAAGAATCTGAATAACCTATTATGGAAAAAAGAACTGAATCACTTTGCTGTACGCCTGAAACTAACACAACATTGTAAATCAATTCTACTTCGATTAAAAAAAGAGCCCCCCACCAAAATAATAAAATAAAATAGAATTACACACATGCTCACATCTCTGGCTTACATGGCACTTCCTTTGGACAACACTAGTCTAGATGACCCCTTAGGTTTTGTCCCACTTAGAAGATGGGATGACAGCCCGCCCCTCCTCATTCAAAAGTTCTTCCTCCGGGCAGAAGGCAGCTGCATTAATTAGGCTTTTGTTGCATAACAAACCACCCCTAAATGTAGTGGCTTAAAACGAGCATTGATTTAGCTAACGGCTCTGTGAGCCTGCAGTTTGGGCCAGGCTCAGCTAGACCGTTCTTCTGTGCATCTCAGCGGGTCATACTCCGTGTCCACAGTCAGCTGGGCAGCTCTGATTCTAGCGATTGGCCGGCTGTGGCCAGGGTGACAAAGAAGCTGAGTCTGTGTCTCTCATCACCCATCAGGCTAGCCCAGGATTATTCCCACAGTGGTCCTGAGGTTCCAAAAGCTAGAGAATGGAAGCTGCAGAACTTCTGGAGGCCTAGGCTCAGAACTCACTCCATGGCACTTGTGCCACAGCTATTGTCCAAAGCAACTGAGAGTGCCAGCCTAGATTCAAGGGCTGGAAAAACAGACTGCCTCTGTAGTGAGAAGAATTGGGACCATTTTTGCAAAAACCACTTTCACAAGCTGAGTGGCCCCAAACCAGGAAAGGACTCGCCTTGTTCCCCAGATACTGCTCTCTGCCAGGACCTCGCTGTGACTTTCATGGGCCTTAGGTAGTTTGCCTCCATGGGCCCCTTCCTCCATGAAATAAATTAACAATTAACGTTATATTTTCTGACTACATTGGTATAATGATGGACATATTCATTTTTTCTTCTGGTTTTAAAAGAAATGAAAATTGAACCATTTGCGTGGGCCCGTAGAAGTATACTGGGCCCTAGGTATTGGGTGTTGTGTGCCAGACACACAAGCCGGTCTTGCTTTTGGTGACTGAGCTGGCACAGAGCAGCCCAGGCCTGAGTGGCTCAGAGGCCCAGCAATTGCTCAGCCACCTGGCTGACAGGCGGGGCAGGTGTCCTCTGAATGAGTTACATATTTCCCCAATTAACTGTGTTTCTAACACCTTATGAGAACATCAGTACTTTGTCCTTCCTTCATTTAAGTGATGAGCCACTGTTAGACTCCCAGGGAACCTCCTGGAAGCCAGGTGGAACCAGAAAGTCCATTCGGGGCCTCAAACGGTGGTAATGACATCAGCACCCTTCCCCTCTTGTCAATCACTTTCCAGTCTGCGAAGGGCTTACCCACGCTTCCCTGCCTTTGAACCTCACACCATTTCTGCAGAAACTGAGGCTAGGAGATGTAACAGGACTCACCCATGTAGAGGTAGAGTCACCAAGCAGCCCAGGTTCCCAGAGCACGCTGGGCTTGTTCCCTGACACCGTATGAATCCCAGCTGATGTGACCCTGGTGGTAACTAGTATGGCCCACGGCCCTGGTAACCGGAGCTTCCTGTCACAGGGAAAAGGGGGCTGGCCACAGAGCGCAGGCCTCGACTGAGTGACTCATGAGAAGATTCCCCGACCGGCCGGGGGTGTAGGCCACATGAATTTGTGGTCGGGGAGGGCTGGGTGATTCTTTCTTGAGGGAATAATTTATGGCAGCTCTTCAAATTCCAAGCTTGCTTTTTGCTTCTTCCCAGATATGTATACTAGTCTGTTGTTTTTAACAAGGCTATATTATCACTATTCCTATTTATTTTTAAATAATTTTATAAATTTATTTGTTTTTGGCTGCGTTGGGTCTTCGTTGCGGTGCGCGGGCTTCTCATTGCGGTGGCTTCTCTTGTTGCGCAGCATGGGCTCTAGGCGTGTGGGCTTCAGTAGTTGCAGCACGCAGGCTCAGTAGTTGTAGCTCACAGGCTCTAGAGCGCAGGCTCAGTAGTTGTGGCTTAGTTGCTCTGCAGCATGTGGGATCTTCCCGGACCAGGGCTTGAACCCGTGTCCCCTGCATTGGCAGGCAGATTCCTAACCACTGCGCCACCAGGGAAGCCCTATTCCTATTTATTTAAAAAGCGTATTAAAAAGGACAGAGCTTGAAAGTCAGATGGCCCTGTCTTTTCTGCCCTCTTCCAGCAGGGCAGCTGATTTAACCTCTCTGACCCAGTTTCCTGAACCTGAAATGATCACCCAACGCCTAGGGCTCCTTTGTGAGGATAAACGAGGAAAGATGTGGCAAGTCCCTAGCCCAGAGCTCAAAGGCCAGCGGCAGGATCCGGACTCTCTTGTCTCTGTTTAATTTGCCCAGGCTGCCCATCCAGCATCCATGGGGGCTGAAATGACCCCAGAGCAGGGGAGTCTCAAAACCCCTCCCCACTGCCCTGTGCCTGGCCATGCCCACGTGGCCTCAGTTCATCACCTCGGACGAAGGTAGAGTAGGTATTCTAAGCATCGTGGACATTTTTCTGTGACAACATGAAAAATGGGGATTCTTGCCCCTTAGAGTGCCTGGCAGGGAGAGCGGGGTCCAGCCCTGCCCCCCAGGGCCAGACCTGTGTAAACTGAGATGCAGGGGGAGGGGGGAGGGTGGGAGCAGCTTGGAGCCTGCATACCAGTCATACTTCCCACAGGCGCCTGCCCGCCCAGAGCCATTCCAGCTAGCTGCTAAGGACGTGAGAAGGTCCCCCTCTCCACCGCCCCGCCTCCCCTCCCCCCAAGAAACCACTCTCTTCCTGGCTGGCCCCGGTGTCCCTCAGGCCGTGGTGACAACCTGTTTCCTGCCATGGCAGCTTTGGAGCCTTACGTAAGGTCAGATCCCAGAGCAGAGGAGAGGGCTTCAGCTCAATTTAGTGCCGCTGCTGACCTGCCAGACTCAGGGGTATAGAGACAGACTGGACAGCCAGGCCCCTGGAGTCATCTGCAGATGAGCTCAGTAGAGCCTGGAGAGGAGCAGGGGGCCCTGGAGGCTCAGAGCGGGGCCACCTAATAAACCCAGCTGAGATGGGCTCAGGCAGGGTGAGATCAGGGAAGGCTTCCGGGAGAAGGTGATAGCTGAGCTGCATTCTGGTTATCGCACAGAAATTGGGACGGGCATTCCAGGCAAAGGGCTCAGCCTGAGCAGAGCCTTGGAGGCACCGCGGCTGGCTTGGTGAGGGGGAGGGGAACAGGAGAAAATGGGGAGGGGGTGGGGATACACTTGGAGGGGCCTGAGTGTCAGTATAAGTTGTAGACTTTGTCCCAGGGGCCCTGGGAAACAGGCAGGGAGGGGTGGATGGCCAGATCTGTGATTCCAGGTCTAACTCTGGCTGCCTCGAGGGAATGGACAGAAACGGGTAGGAGTCTTGGAAGCAGGGAGGCCCCTTAGGAGCTGCTGTCAGAGGCCAGCCAGCAGGAGAGGGCAAGGATCCCATGAAGGCAGTGGCACTGGCAAGGGGGTAGTCAGAGAGGAGGGCACCCGGATGTGGGTGCCTCGTGTGGGGAGGGGCGAGGGAGGAGCAGGGGACCCAGGCGGGCACAGCTCCTGACTGGCTGGGCTGAGAGACTGACTCCCCACCTGGAGGACAAGCCCGTTTTCCAGACTGCGTCGGGAGGTGGGGCTGGAGATGAAAATCTCCTTGAGGTACCAGCGTGCCTCATTTTATTGCACTTTGCTTTATCGTCCTCGCAGATACTGTGTTTTTTACAAATTGAAGACTTGTGGCAACCCTGCATCAAGCAAGTCTATCGGCGCCATTTTTCCAACAGCGTTTCCTCACTTTGTGTCTCTGTGTCACGTTTTGGTAATTCTCACAATATTTCATCTTTTTCCTTGTTATTATATTTGTCATGGTGAGCTGGGATCAGTGATCTTTGATGTGACTGTTGTTATGGTTTTATGGTTTTGTATTTTTTTTTTTTTTTTTTTTGGGGAGCGGGGGCCTCTCCCTGTTGTGGCCTCTCCCGTTGCGGAGCACAGGCTCCGGACGCGCAGGCTCAGCGGCCATGGCGCACGGGCCCAGCCGCTCCGCGGCATGTGGGATCTTCCCGGACCGGGGCTCGAACCCGTGTCCCCTGCATCGGCAGGCGGACTCTCAACC
>NW_006783414.1:2064671-2067470 GCF_000442215.2 Lipotes vexillifer | reverse complement strand
AACCCGTGTCCCCTGCATCGGCAGGCGGACTCTCAACCACTGCGCCACCAGGGAAGCCCATTGTTTTGTATTTTTAAATTAAGGTATGTACATTGCTTTTTTTTAGACATAATGCTATTGCACACCTAATAGCATTACACAGTATAGTGTAAACATAACTTTTATATGCACTGGGAAACCAAAAAGTTCGTGTGACCCGCTTTATTGAGATATTCTTTTCACTGCGGTCTGGAATTGAAATCACAATACCTCCGAGGTCTGCCTGTGTATGTACAGGACTGTGCCGGCAGCTCCTGGGTGTCTGCTGTGAGAGCCAGAGCTCAGGAAAGCCTGAGCTGAGGTGGGGGCTGGCGGCGGAGCTGGGGGTTGTGCAGAGCCCCCAGGGTGCCTAGTGCACGGTAGGCGCTCCCTGCAGCCTGGGAGTGGATGAGACTCAGGGAGACCCTGAGGATGGAGCGGAGAAGGGAGGGCCTGGGAGGGGCAGGTCCTCAGAGGGGATACAGGTGTCCCTCCAGGGCTGCACCACCTGATTCGAGGTGGCCCTTGAATGGATCCTTTTCATTTTCATATTTATGTGTTTGTTTTCATGAGTATTAGAAAATAGAGAACATCATGCCTTTTAAAAGTTGCCTTTTAGAATTGTTTAAGTGAAAGGGAGGGTTAATATCATCAAGTGCTGGGACTTCCCTGGGGGTCCAGTTGTTAAGACTCTGTGCTCCCAATGCAGCAGGCACGGGTTCGATCCCCGGTCGGGAAACTAAGATCCTGCATGCTGCATGGAGCGGCCTAAAAAATATGTGTGTGGGGCTTCCCTGGTGGTGCAGTGGTTGAGTCTGCCTGCCGATGCAGGGGACACGGGTTTGTGCCCCGGTCCGGGAAGATGCCACATGCTGCAGAGCGGCTGGGCCCATGAGCCATGGCCGCTGAGCCTGTGCATCCGGAGCCTGTGCTCCGCAACGGGAGAGGCCACAACAGTGAGAGGCCCGCGTACCGCAAAAAAAATGTGTGTGTGTGTGTGTGTGTGTGTGTGTGTGTGTGTGTGCGCGCGCGCGCGCGCACGTATCATCACGCACTGATGAGTATGTGGGGCAGGGTGGATGTGCATCCATTGGAGAAAGGGGACAACCTCTCAGAAAAACCTTTTGGCAGCATCTACTGATGTCAAGCTCAGCTCAGCCTGTGGTAGGCGCCCAACAAACGAAAAGCTGGTGAATGAATGAAGCAGGCGAGGGGCCCTGACATTCACGGGGCAGGCAGGGGAGGAGTGATCAGAGAGGTGGGTAGACACCCGTTGGACATATTATACGATTTTTATTCCTTCTTTTAATCCTCTTTGCCACAGTCATTCATGTTTTCTTCTACTCACAAGTATTTCTGCAGCACCTCCTGTGTGCCGGCACCATGCCAGGCACTGAGCATCCGTTAATGACCAAAAAAGGCACAGTCCTCACCCTCATGGAGCCGACAGACTGGAGTAGAGATAGAGAAACAAGCAGACAGGTACATGGAGCTGTCACATTCCCGCTCAGATGTCTTCCTGGGTACTTCCCTGGAAAGTGGAGTCATATCAAAAATAGTAATTACGGGCTCTAAAGCCCTTTCACTCTGCGATCCCATCCACCTGTCACCATCTCCTTGAGGGTTGAGGCAGCTATGATTATTCCTATTTTAGAAATGAGGAAGTAGATGGCAGGAGAGGGAGGTGACCTGCCCAAGGTGACAGAGGCTCTCTGTTACATCTGCTATAGCCCAACCCTGGGCCCCTTATGTAGGTTGGTAAAACCTTCGGGGAAAAGTATGTAAGGAAGCTGTAGGGGAGCAGGCCCTGGCTCTATAGATTTTCTTATTCTGGACATTTCAAATGAATGGAATCATATCAGACGTGGTCTTTTGTAGCTGGTTTCTTTTGTTTTTAATCATGAATTTATTTATTTATTTATTTATTTATTTACTTTTGGCTGCGTTGGGTCTTGCTCGCGGGCTTTCTCTAGTTGCAGCGAGCGCAGGCCACTCTTCGTTGAGGTGCACGGGCTTCAGTAGTTGTGGCACGTGGGCTCAGTAGTTGTGGCGCACGGGCTTAGTAGCTCCGCGGCATGTGGGATCTTCCCGCACCAGGCTCGAACCCATGTCCCCTGCATTGGCAGGCGGATTCTTAACCGCTGCTCCATCAGGGAAGTCCCTGTAGCGGGCTTCTTGTACGTAGCACAAAGTTCACCCATGTTGTAGCATGTATCCATACCTCATTTCTTTTCACTGCTGAGTAATATTCCACTGTATGGATGGACTGTTTTGTTTATCCATTCATCCATTGATGGACATTTGAGTTGTTTCCACCTTTTGCCTATTACAAACTATGCTGCTGGGAACATTCGTGTACCAGTTTTTGTGTGGACATGTTTCTCTTTGGTAAACACCTAGGAGTGGAATTTCTATGTCAGATGGTAACACTATGTTTATATTGCCACTGTTATGAGGGAGGCAAAATCAGTCCCAGTTTTCGGATGAGGAAGTAGAGACTCCAAAATATCCAGTGACCTGCCCAGGTTGTACAGAGAATAAGTGACCGAGGAGGCTTTATAGTTATGTCTGATTTCAAAAGGCAAGCTCTTTCAAGCAACTCCACTGTGCATTGTAGGAGCTCAATTCCTATAACTTTAAGATGTGGTGGGGAGGGAATCCCCTGGCGGTCCAGTGGTTAGGAGTCCATGCTTTCACTGCCAAGGGCCAGGGTTCGATCCCTGGTCGGGGAACTAAGATCCTGCAAGCCTCGTGGCTCAGCCAAAAAAAACCCAAGATGTG
>NW_006783414.1:2060971-2064499 GCF_000442215.2 Lipotes vexillifer | reverse complement strand
AGGGGGGGGGGGGGGGAAAGAAGATGCTGTCAGAATTAAACCAATGAGTTAAGCAGGGTCTCTGCCTCTGAGTGACTTACCATTACTGTGTCACTCACCATGACCCTTAACCAGCGCCTGCCCTGTGCTAAGCTTTGCGCTGGGCATGATGGTGGCCACAAAGGTAAAGCCCGTGCCCTTCTGGCTCCCAAGGAGCTCTAACTCTATTGAGGGAGGCCGTGGGCATGTCAGTGGATAATGCTGATGGGTGACAAGTGCTCAGGACACGTGGAAGAGCTGGCGAAGACCGCCCTGAGGTTCTGGCCAGTCTGCTGGGCACTGAACAATGAGCATAAATAAAAGGCATTTCAAGGTGAGAGGACAGTTTGTCTAAAGGCCTTACAGCTTTGGTGGGTCAGAGTGGAAGGTGTAGGCAGAGGCGTGGACAAGAAGCTGAGCACTGCTCAGGGCCTCAAACACCACACCAAGGAGACTGGGCTTGTTCTTTTGAAGTGTCTAACGCAAGAATGATACAGGGTAATTTGAGGGTTAGAAAAATCCCCCCCTGGAGCAGTGAAGAGAATGAGAGGAGGACATGAAAATGGGGCAGGTTAGAAGTCTACTGTACCTGTCCCAGCAATAGAAGAGTGAGTCTGAACAGGACAGCAGTGTTGGAATGGAGAGGAAAGGACAATGAGAGAAGCATCTAGCAAGGGGGGAAGTGTCTGTGCCATTAATTGGCTTTGACAGAGGCAACTTCTGGGATGGAGCAGCTTGAATGGTGGCCCCCCAAAAAGATTTGTCCACTGGGAACCTGTGAATGTGGCATTATTTGGAAAAAGGGTCTTTGCAGACGTTATTAAATTAAGCATCTTGAGATGAGATTATCTTGGATTATCCCAGTAGGTCCTAAATCCAATGACAAGAGTCCTTATAAGAGATAGAGAGGAAATGAACTTATTCACAAAACAGAAACAGACTCACAGACACAGAAAACAAATTTATGGTTACCAAAGGGGAAAGCGGGGGAGGGGTAAATTAGGGGTTTGGGATTTACAGATACACATACATATATAAAATACATAACCAACAAGGTCATACTGTATAGCACAGGGAACTATATTCAGTATCTTTTTATAACCTATAATGGAAAAGACTCTGAAAACAAATATATATATATAAAACTGAATCACTTTGCTGTATACCTGAAACTAACACAATTTATATGTAAATCAACTATATGCTTCAGTAAAAAAATAAAAAATAAATGGAAAAGAAAACAAACGAGAGAGAGAGAGAGGAGAAGGCCATGTGAAGATGGAGGTAGAGATTGGAGTGATGCAGCCAATAAGCCGAGAATACCTGGAACCACCAGAAGCTGGAAGAGCCGAGGAAGGATTCTTAGAGCCCTGCTGGAACTTTGACTTTGGACTTCTGGCCTCCAGAACAGTGAGAGAATCAATATCTGTTGTTTTAAGCCACCACATTTGTAGTAATTTGTTAGAGCAGCCCTAGGAAACTAATATATGGGGTGATGCAGGTTCCCAGGGTTTGGGAAGGAGGAAGCACCCTACTTTCAGCCTGCAGACCCAGACGGGGCAAAGCTGCAGGGAGAAAGCTCTCACTTGGGCCGGGCCCTGCCTCTGGCTAAAAAAACAGTCGCCAGTGTGTTGCCACATGAGGATTAGTCAAATAATGATGAGCTCTGACTTCCCCTGAGTAATTCGGTCGGGCTGGAGACTGAGGCCTCCAGAGGGGCGAGCGGAGTCGTTGCCCGGACAGCCAGCGAGCAAGAGAGCATCAGATACCTCCCAGAAAAAGCTGAGCTCCGTGGGAACCTCCGAGAAACCCAACCAGGCTCACGGGTGGCACACCCCAAACACTAACCAGTCCAGCCACCCGGCCTACACACCGCACTCCACACGGTGAGCTCACCCCCTTGTCGGCCACAAAGCTCTCTTAGGGGCAACCCCGCTGGGGGCAAGGTGAGCCTCGCCAAGCACTCTCTAGACTGTCTCATGGGGTCCAGCCGGTGGGGGTGGGGGGAAAGGCAGGCAAGGTCGTCCCCTCCTCAGAGTCTGGGGGAGCTCCGTGGGGCAGCAAACTCAGGAGCTTTGGAGTCTAATGAGCCAGGGTTCAAATTCCAGCATCACCTTTTAATAGCCCTGTGTCTCTGGATAACTTCAGTCATTTCACTCAGCCTCAGTTTTCTCATCTCTAAAGTGGGGACGATGAGACCCACATTGCAGGATTGTTTAGAAAATTAAACGAACTGTCATATGCCAAGTGCCTAGCATGTAGCGGCTGTTTCGATCACTTGGCAAACACGGGTTGAGCACCAACTGTGTGCCAGCTGCTGGTGAACAAGCAGGTCGCTGCCATGATGGAGCAACCTGATAACAAGGCAGACACAGCCCAGCGTGGGAAGGCTCTGATGGGAGGGTCAGGGGGTCAGGATGGCTATGTTGGGTCTTCGTTGCTGTGCATGGGCTTTCTCTAGTTGCGGCGAGCAGGGGCTACTCTTCATTGCGGTGCACGGGCTTCTCACTGCGGTGGCTTTTTTTATTGCGGAGCACGGGCTCTAGGTGCACGGGCCTCAATAGTTGTGGCCCACGGGCTCTTAAGAGCGCAGGCTCAGTAGTTGTGGCGCACAGGCTTAGTTGCTCCATGGCATGTGGGATCTTCCCGGACCAGGGCTCGAACTCGTGTCCCCTGCATTGGCAGGCGGATTCTTAACCACTGTGCCACCAGGGAAGTCCGGCAAATAGGCTTTTAATGCATAATGTCAAACTCCAAATCCACAGCTCTCTGTACCAAGCCACCTCTGAGTAGGGTCTCCAATATATTCTTAGTACTCCAGAGTTTAATAAACTGGACAAAAAGGAGAACTCACTGTTTTGGTTACTTTTTAAAAAAATGAGTTTCAGATGTTGGTGTCGTCCATGCAAATGTATTTCTGTTGCCCTATTCTGAACTCTTTCCTCTGACTCTCCTAAACTGTGGGTGTCAGTCTGAATAGGAAAACCATATGTCTTTGTTCCCTTTTAACTTTCTTTCTTGGCAAGAACACAGCTCCATAAAGGAAAAGGGAGAGGAAATGGGGATATATCACAGAAGGAGGGATTCCAATTTGAAGTAAGGAAGAACTTCCAGATGGTGAAGGCTGCCGATCACCGGATAGAAATGCCAAAAAAAAAAAAAAATAGAGAGAGAGAAAATTTTCCAGCTTGGAAATCCTAGGGTCCACATGTCCCCAGGGAGTAGTGATGGCCTGGACCCTCTCTGTCCTCAAAGGCCATTAAAAGTCAGTTGTGTGGCTCTCTGAACGCCTTCTCCCAGGTATCCAATGACAGTCCCACGGGTTCCCAGGCCAGCCCACGCTGCCGGTGGGACCCCTCATGGAATTGACTCACCGTGTACGTAACAGTTCAGAGATGCAAGTTTTGCTTTGTGTCAGGTTCCCCGCAGTTTCTGAGACAGAGATTTGCATATGGGGAGTCTGCAGGGAGCATTCTTGGGAACCACATCTGTGGGGCGGGGGGGGGGGGG
>NW_006783414.1:2058679-2060208 GCF_000442215.2 Lipotes vexillifer | reverse complement strand
GGGGGGGGGGGGGGGGCGAAGGAAGCACACTGGGCAGAGGGAGATGAGTAATGCACCTGCAACAAAGGCTCTGGAGCTGGGGTGGCCTTAAAAAGTTGGCCCCTTTGTGATCCCCTGTCAACCAGCAGCCCCGGGGAAGGCAGAGGGCCTCAGCTCTGCAGCTCGAGCTCCTGGCAACTGCGGAAACAAATGCCTTGGTCCTGGAGGGGCCTGTGGTTGGTGTACCACACAGTCACCGAGGTCTAAGTTTGTTCTGGAACCCATCTTCCTTGGTTCTTCAGCATTTCGTGGAATGAGACCTCTGATGTTCCAACTTAGAACAGCAGGAACACCTCTCCAGAAGCCCTTTCTGAGGCCACAAGTCCATCATTGCCCCCTCCCCCCAGGAAGGGTGGAGTAAAAATTACATCAATGCCTCAATATCACCATCTAGACACTCTCCTTCTGAGCCCTTCACAAGACTCATCTGCACCCACTTGGATGCATGCCTCACCCCCCTGCTAGGGCAGGGACCTTTCAAGCTCTGCCTGCTCAGGACCTCGGCAGGCTCTGGCCTGAGGCAGGTCCGAAGTAAAGCTCAGTTCTCGGCTCACAGAGGTACTCCCCATGGCTTAGTTTCTTCTCTCTCTCACTGTTTTTTCTGAGCTTTTGCTTCCATTGTCACTAATCTCAGGGCTCCTATTGATACTGACGAAAGACAAGATAATTCTGAACTCTGTAATTTCCTTCATGTCACCCACAGCGATGAAGAAAATCCCTCGGCTGGTTTGTGGACAAGATACAGTACCCAGGGGTTCTGTATCCGTGGATGCAACCAACCAAAGATTGAAAATATTTGGGGAAAAAAGTTCTGGAAAGTTCTAAAAAGCAAAACTTGAATTTGCCACACTGGCAACTATTTACATAGCATTTACATGGTATTTACAACTATTTACATCGTATTTACATCGTATTAGGTGTTGTAAATAATCTAGAGATGATTGAAAGTATAAGGGAGGATGTGCGTAGGTTATATGCAAATACTGTACCATTCTATATAGGAGACTTGAGCATCCTCAGATTCTGGTATTCCCGGGGGTCCTGGAACAAGTCCTCCCTGCCCCCCGCCCCCCATCCTGAGGGCATGTAGTTGATTAACCACCCCAGGAAGGACCCACCCCCTCTCCACTCCCCCCACTGGAGAAGATTTTGCTTCTTCCTCCACCCACACTATCAGGAAGCTTCTGGAGGAAAAAGGAGATGCCCCCCCCCCAGAGTATGCTACCCCAAAGGGCTAAGTTTTACCTGAGACCTAGAGGGGGTTGGTCCTGATAGAGCTCCCAAGAGAGGCTGGAGGCCCTGGGGGAGGAGACATTTTCCTGCTTTCCTGTGCTCCTTTCACAAATACCCTGCCATATGGGCAGGCGAGAGCCTGCTCTGAAGGAACCCACAGTCTAGCGCATCCCTGTGTCCAAGCTGGGATGGGGACCGCGCAGGCTGCAGGGGGAAACCAAAGACAGTACCGCACGCAGACTCCGATGGGGCGGGGG
>NW_006783414.1:2055382-2058625 GCF_000442215.2 Lipotes vexillifer | reverse complement strand
TGGGGGGCGGTTTACAGGGGCAGAGTGGCTTCGTGGAGGAGAGAACGGCCAGGCTGAGAGCTAGCTAGCAGGTGGAAAGGAGGGGCGGTGAGGGCACAAGGAAGGGTCCAGGCTAACAGAGTAGCACCTGCACAGGCCACAGCCAGGTGAGGGCCTCGGAGCTTCGGGGAAGGTGGAACATCCTGTCTGGCAGAGTGATGGGGAAAGCCATGGCCTGATGGGACGGAATAGATGGAATGGGCCTGAGGGAAACTACTGGTGCTGAGACAAAGCCTTCTGGGGAGAGTCCCGAGCAGCACGCAGCTCCCCCACACAAACCCCAGCGGGCATGGAGGCCCAGGGCTGCAGCAGCAGCGGCATTGCTGCAGGGGTGGGGGGTCTCCCTCGCTGGACCACGCTTCCCTCACACCCGCGTCCGCGTGGCTAGGGCTTCCTCACCTCTCCCCTGTCTTTGCCTAAACAGCACGTTCTCCTGTGGCCTGTCCCAATTACCGTATTTGCAACTTCTGCACTTTCCCTGGTCCTGCTCTGTTTTTCTCCTGGGCCCTTGTCATCATTCACACACTATGCATTTTGCTCCTCTGCCTGTTTATTGCCCAGCTCCCTCACTTCTTGTCTGTTTTGTTCACATCCTAGATGTTGGTCACATAGAAGGCACTCAATAAAGATTTATGGGATGAAAACTGCTCATAATAGCTCCTATTTATCGAGCACTTATAACGTGCCAGGCTCCACCTTCACACTTTACATACATTCCCTTATTTATCCTCAAAAACACCTCCCCCCCCCCATTTTACAGATGTGCAAACTGAGGCCAAGGGCCATAAAGAAACTTGCTCCAAGCACACATCTAGTCAACGGCAGCGCTGGAATTCAGAATCTTAGGTCAGGGATCTGCAATTGCTACTGCTGGGTTCCCTCGGGAGACGGCTTTAGAATTTCCAAGAACAGACGATATGTAAGAAGGGTGTGTGTTTTTACATCCCTCCTCATTGTGTGCACACACACATAGTTCAGAAAGCACATTTCAACAACTGCATGTTCCAATTCAGAGGGCAGATTTGCAAATCCAAAGCGGTAGTGCTGGCTAAATCCTTGGCATGAACCTCCAACCCGCGGACGTTGATCAAGAATTTTTCGGTAAATCTGTTGGGTGGGACTCCAGTGAGGTGGTTCCCAGGCTACCCCGGGGAGCTTGTTAACTCCTGCATCCCTCCCAGAGTTTCAGGCTTTGCCTCGGCGCCAAGAGTCCAGACGGGAGGCTGCCTGCGGGGGAACTGACAGAGGAAGCACTCCTTCTCCCTAAGAAACAGTCTCACAGCCATGGCCATGACCAAGTGTCTTATCTGAGCTGTGAACAAACAACAAGGACAGAGAACAGTACCCTGACTCATTTCACCCTTTCAACCTCTGCTCGAGGGTGTGAGGGGTTCTTGTCCTGTTATCTCACGGGTGGAGGCTGAGAGGTCAGGGACTCTTGCCAAATCCCAAGGCCAGGCTTGGGGCCCTGGACGGGGACTCAGCCCAGGACAGAAGCCCTCAACGCCCTGTGTGTCCCCTGGAAGGTGTCAGCCAAGCTGGCATCCGTTGTGAGGTCCAAGCGCATCTCCTGCAAAGCTCCTGGGTCTGAGAGGGGTCAGGTTTTATCTGTGCTCCCTCACCACTTCCCCCATCAGCCAAAGCCCAAGCTTTGAGTGGCTCTCAGTTGGTTTCCCTGGGGGAGAAAAGGATGACACAAATGACTGTTTTTCATTTCCCAGACCCCACCCAGTGCACTTGTAAGAGGTGGAAATTTTATTAAATCCCTGGGCACAACTTCTTTTTACATGTTCTGTGGTTTAACTGTCCCTGGGTCTTTTTGCTTATGGTTTGAACTTCTTTCCCTCCCTCTTTAAACCTGAGAGTTTTCTTTCTCCGCTGTCTCTTAACTGCCCCAAGTGCTAGTATTTGCGACAGGCCTTGCACACTCGGACAGTACATGCGTATTGACCCGCGTCCAGTGGCTCCCTCTGCGGGCTTGAGTCCCCAGTAGGAGTCTGGGCTCCCATCCGCCCGACCTCCCCTCACTCCTGGCCCACTGGGACCACATGGGGCATTTGTTCCTGCTGCTGCCCATGACCTTTGCTTCCCCCCGTCCATTCAAATTTGTCCCTTCCTCATGGCCCAAGGTGAGTCTCCCCGGTCCACAAAGTCTTTTCTGACCACTGATGCCTACAAGGCTTTGTCACTCCTCTTACATCCTGAAGGATTGTGTCTGCCTCACCGAGCTGGTGGCACAATTTGACTCTAGAATTACCCTTGAAAAAAGATGTAATGAATTATAAAGACATGAATGTTTATTTTAGAAAACTGAACTACCCCACCCTCAAACCTGGTCCAAACCCCCCAATCCCAGCCCCTCAGGTAACCCATTATAAATTGGTTGGTACTTTGCATTATTTAATTTTCATGCATTCACACGCATTCAAATGAACTGTCTTGAAAGCAGGAACAGGAGCTGAGGCAGGCTTCCCTGGTTCCCCAAGCATCCAGCCAGGCTTCGGCCATTAGTGCTTAATTCCTTCTACATGCACTGTCCCCCTGGCTCTGGACAGCCAGCCCCAAGAGCAGGGGGTAAGACCTCCTTTTCACAGGTGAAGCTACAGAGACACAGCCGACTTCATGGAGTCACCTGAGGTCGCAGAGCTAGTGAGAAAGAGAGTGAAATTGGAACTGGCGTCTTCTGACAAGCCCAGCTGTTCTGGGAAAAACGCCGAAGGATGCTTGACTTCCCTAAACCTCACTCCCCGAGTGCCCTGCTCTGCAGAGCTGAGGTTATAGCAAAAAACATGTTGCAATCCCTCTTTGCTCCGGGGGCAGCCAAGCCGGGGCTCTCATCTGCGACTTGATACGGGCCCTGGGTGGCAGTCCCTTTCACGCCTCTGGTTCCGTGTCCACCTGGGTGAATCATCAACCATCGGCCAGCTGTCACCTCACCTTTAGCTCGGTGCGGTGTGAAGCTTGTTTTCTTTTGCTGGTATTAAACAGTCACCTCTGACACGTGGTGAGATGCAGGACGTTGCCTCCCAGGCAAACACGGATCCACAGGAAAAACCGATTTGTAGAATACAAGTGCTCTAGGGTGCCAAGAGCTGGTTTCTCCCTACGAAGCTTCCACGGCTGGCAGGAATGTCACCTGCCTTCAGGAAACAGATGGGATGTGTGGGTAAGCGCCTGGTTACTGACTCAGGGGAGAAGCAGGAA
>NW_006783414.1:2046337-2055345 GCF_000442215.2 Lipotes vexillifer | reverse complement strand
AGGAATGCCTGGCATGAACCAGACCAGGCAGCCCCAGGGGACCAGAAAGCCCTGTTCCTGGGCTCACACTTCTCATGTGAAACTCAGATCTGTGGGTCAGCACAAACCTGGTCCTGGGCCATCTTTCTGCAGTGCCTGCTGAAATCCCAACCACAGTGGATGGGTGGGTACGTCTTGATGATTAATTGCCAGAGCTTCATAGTGGTGTCAATGTCCTCTCAAGGGACTTGATTTCAACGCTGGCAGCCTGTGGAGGGTGGTTCTTAAGAGAACCCTGGTGAGTGTGGGAAGGCTCTGGGCCCTGGCCTGGACCCCTAGCCCCGCTCTGTGCAAGAGTTTCCCAAAGGGCCACTCGGGATAATCATCTGCTGCTTCAAGATACCTATTTCTTTTATTTCAAGAATTACCTATTTATTTTAATATGTTTTAAAAGATACTTAGCACATCAAACCCGCAATTTCATGTATACTATTACTTAGGAGGAGGCTAAACATTTTTTTTAAGCTGGCTTGATTAAAGTAAAAAAATTAAGCAAATGATAGTACAGGTTATGAGAGTGTGGCAAAACTAATGGAGGAGCTTGAACAACCGGCGTTTGGGAAACACTACTTTCTGGGAGAATCCAATATTCATGCCAAGCATAGGGACGAAGCCTAGATCCAGGTGAGGGGATGGTTAGAGATTTCTCTCTCTGGAACCACATTAAGTCCATTTCCAAGCTTTCAACGTGTATGAAAGCTAGATTGGTAAGGGAAAGCCAGTAAGATGGGTTTTTTGTTTGTTTTGGTTTAATTGAGACTTTACAGTATATGGGGCCCTGGGGGATAGAGATGAACAGCTGCCACCAAGTGGGGCAATTAAAAATAGCCTGTGTAGTGAAATCTGAATTGGCAGGGAGGGCGTGACGCATACAATCAGGATGAAGTGGGTCATCAAGCTTTCAACTCAGCAGATGATTTTTTTTTTTTTTTAAAGTAAAGAAAGAAAAAGATGTACAACTCTTTGTATTTACCTACGGTCTTTTTTTGAGCTTTTGACATAAGAATGTGGTGTTTAGATAGCTGTAGCTCTACTGTGTATACATGTCATTCTGTTTGGCTTTATTAACCCAACGTGAATTCATTTGGGCCTTTCCTTATATGTCAGATGTCTACAGTCCTCACGTGAAGTGTGAATCACAATCAGCTGGAGAACTTGTTAAAACGCAGATTCCTGGACCTGCCTCCCAGGATTCTGACTCAGTCGTCATCTGCATTTTTAACAAGCTCTTCAAATCCCTGGATAAAGGTGTTGCTGGACCTCCCTTTGAGAAACCTTGAAGCTTGGGGAATATACACGGTCCAGATGTGGAGTCCACCCTCAGAACCCAGTCGAGGGAGGGAGATGAGACACCACAATAAGTCACAAGGTAGAAGGTACCCAGTGCAGCTGGAGAGCATGAGATAAAGTGCAAGGAAGCTCTCACCACCATCTCCAACACCCAGGGGTGCTGAAGCTTGACCCTCTGTTCTGAGAAGTTTCCACACTTTTGCTGGATTGTATTCCAGCCAACCTTGAATTACATATTCATAGTATTATTCTACCTCTAGCAGAAGAATCATTTCAGTGATGTGGGAGCTTATCTTTCATTTTGGTGAAGGGTAGTGGGGAGGAAAACACTTACTTGTCTTGGATAGAAATCAGATTCGGGTGGCAAGAACTGGGTGCTCTTCCGAAGCTGTATGGAGGTGACATGCAGCCTGAAACAAATACAGCCTCCCAATACCCCCACCCTCTACTGCTTACCAACAGAATCAAGAAAGAGGTCCTGAAGGCTCCTTTGAAGGAAGTTAGAGATCTTGTGAGAGGCTGAGGCAAGACCAAGAGCTGGGACCTCCTCTCACAATATCTGATTCATCACCACCCACCACCCCTCCTTGAGGGCCCATGGCCTGATAAAAGGGAGTTAGACCCAAGTGTCAGAAGACTCCGGGGACTCCATCTGAGAGGATCTGGACCACTAAGGCTGGTTCCTCAGGGACTTCACACACTTACTTCATGGTTTGGCCCAGGACTTGGTCTGCCTTCACCCAGCAGTTCTTTCCTGTCAAACCACAGCACTGACACAGGGGAATGTGCTTTGGGGGTTCTGGTTCCAACCCTGGCCCCTTCACTCACAAGCTCAGAGACCTGGGAAAAGACTTCATCTTTGGTCATCAGTTTCCTTATCTGAATCCAGGGCAGTTGGGAGGATTAATGGGATAATGTACGTGAAATGTGTCAGATGAACTCTGACAGATGCTAACTACCATGGGTCTGGGAGAAACTTTACCCTCATTCATTTATGCATACTCCTTCTTATTTAATCTTCCAAGGACATAGAGAACATTCTTCTTTTTTCCAAGTCCTCTTTACTAATCAGTGAGCATCTGTGAGGTGCCAAGGCTCTGTGTTAGGGGCTGGAGATGTGTGAATACAGCACACCCCGCCAGAGGATGCCCCAGAACTGTGGGAGAGAGAGGGCCACAACAGAGACAGGTACAAGTGTCCACAGGGCTGTAGACCACCACCGTGCCCCGGACTCCTGGGTGATTGAGTGAAGTGTTCCACCCCTGTTTAGAACAATGCTTTTGAAAGCATAAGATTACAAAGGAAGCCAATAATACTGAAATATAGTTATGGAACCATTTTGAAAATTGAATTTGTGATCTAGTAGATATGGTTCTCTTTTAACACAGTAAATGGGATCTAGCAGATTCAGTAAGTACTGTGTTTTATTTCTTCATTTTTTCTGCTTCCTATCTGCCTTCCTTCCTTTGGGGGCTCCAAATACATGTGTGCTAGTCTGCTTGATGCTGTCCGTCAGCTCCCTGATGCCCTGTTTACTGTTTTCTGTGACCTTTTTCTCCCTGTGTTTCCACTGAATAGTTTCTATTGCTGTATCTTCAACCCCACTAATCTTTTCTACTACAGTGTCTAATCTGCTGTTAACCCCACCCAGTGTAATTTTTTTTTTTTTTTTTTTTTTTTGCGGTATGCGGGCCTCTCACTGCTGTGGCCTCTCCCGTTGTGGAGCACAGGCTCCGGACGCACAGGCTCAGTGGCCGTGGCTCACGGGCCCAGCCGCTCCGCGGCATGTGGGATCTTCCCGGACCGGGGCACGAACCCGTGTCCCCTGCATCGGCAGGCGGACTCTCAACCGCTGCGCCACCAGGGAAGCCCCCACCCAGTGTAATTTTCACTGCAGATATATTCTTTTATTTCTAGGAATTTGATTTAGTCATTTTTATATCTTCCATGTCTCTCCACAACATTCTGTGCTTTCCTCTACCTTTTTAAAACACATGGAGTATATTTTTTGATAGCTCTTTTAATGCCCTTGTCTACTAATTCTATTATCTGTGTCATTTCTGGGTCTATTTCTATTGAATAATTTCTCTCCTCATTATGGATCATATTTTCCTGCTTCATTGCATGACTGGAACTTTTTCATTGGATACCAGACATTGTGAATTTGACATTGCTGGGTGCTGGCTTTTTTATTTCTTTTATATGCTTTTAAATATCTTTGAGCCTTTGTCTGGACACTGTTAATCAGAGACAGTTCAATATTTTTGATCAGAGGTCAACAACCTGCAGTCCAGGGACCAAATCTGGCTTCCCTTTCTGTTTTTGTATGGCTCATGAGCTAAGAAAGGTTTTTCTGTTTTGAAATGGTTGAAAAAAATCAAGAGAATATTTTGTGATGTGAAAATTGTATTAAATTAAATTTTCAGGGTCTATAAATAAAGTTTTATTGGCACACAGCCACGAGCATTCATTTCCGTACTGTCTGTGGCTACTTTCGTGCTACCATGGCAGAGTTGAGTGACTGCAACAGAGACCAAGTGATCTGCAAAGCTGAGAATATTTACTGTCTGGCCCTTCACACAAAAAGTTGCCTACCCTTGCTTTTGAGGCTGGCTTATAAGCACTGTTAAGCAGATAAATGCATCCTTTAGTCCAGGGCTAACTCTGCCCCACTTTGGCTGGTGGGAGAAGGAACATCTTAGGCCTGTGTGAGCTCTGGTTTTTGTTCCCGCTGATCCTCTGGGAGGTTCTTTCCCAGCCTCAGGTAGTTTCCTCACAGGCTCGAGCTGATGATGACTCAGTTGAAGACTCCAGGGGGACCCTCTGCAGGTCTCCAGAGCTCAGTCTCTGAGCAGCTCTCTGCTCTCTAGCTCTCTGCTCTGCGAATTCTAGCTACTTGGCCTCCCTGATCTTCAACTCTGTCTCCTCAACTCAGACAGACCTCCAGGCTCCAGCTAGGTCCCTCTCCCTCTATGGTAGCCTGGGAACTCTTTAGGCAGGAAGCAAGGGCAGCATCCAATGTCTGAAAACCACAATTTCATACATATTTTGTTCAGGTTCTTAGTTGTTAAAGGTGGGAGGTAAATCCAATTTCTGTTAGTCCATCATTGCCAGAAGCAAACTAAGTACTGTATTTTAAAAGAAGAGATGAGTATAAATTTATCTTTACAGCAACAAGAATGCTATGTGAAAATGTCATTTTTATTGGTGATGAAGTCAGATACTGCTAATTCTCCTGGAGTTCATTGCCTGCATTCATAATTGTAGGGAATCAAATTCCGATTAGAGGTTAGTAAAAGTAAAGGTGTCCTTTTTCTACCTGTACTAATTTGTAAACCTTCTGAATTTTATTCACAGTCTCCTGGGGATCCATGGTTTCCTGGATAAGAGCTCTTGTGCTGAGACGCTAACAGTAATTGCTTTCTTCTGAGTACCAAAGAACTTTTAATTGGCCCTCTTATGGAGCTTATTGTCAATTGTCCTTGCAATATTTCAAAAAGTCCCATGTTTTGTGTAAAACAGAAGCCTCAGTTTTTTTTCTCCGTGGGCAAAAACATCCCAGTGCCTTCCAGCATAGCATCCACGTTTCATCATCCTGAGCCTTGTTTGTGCCGATCTCTGGACTCATCAGTGTTGCCGCATTCCTTGTGAACCGTGGGGACCGTTATCAGCTCAGGGCCCACGCAAAGCCTGACGGCCAGAGTCTTCCCTGACTCTGAACGACAGCTTTTCCCGTACATTCCAGCAGGCTTCTGACTTCTTTCTTAACAGCACTGCACTTCTGGTTTGTATTCTGGTTATGACGGAGGATGGTCCTTGGGCTGCGCTTCCTTTCGTAAGTGTGTCTTGCTTTTTCTTTTTGTTTTAAAACAAATTCTGTATTTGTTCATGAAAACCAATCCCCACTAAATGTTCCTTTTAGTGGTCATAAATGTTTATGGTCTTGTTATAAGTTTGGGTCATTCTGCCAACCACTAAATGGTTACGGGGTCGTTTTTGGAGACTCAGTTTCATCCTTCCCAATGGCAGGATGAACAGAGAAAGGAACTAGCCAGGGTTTTCACTCCATTATACTTAAAAAAAATAATAAAAGTAGCTAATTAGAACTATTGATTACTATTAGTGATCACTGCGGATAAAATGAATCTACAATTGGGAGATTAAGACATAGAAATAGGTAAAATCAAGTTCCTTATTGTTAGCAATCCTATTTAACCTTATCCTCTCATTAACCCTTAACAGATTTTTTGTTTAAGTAATTGCTTCTTTTTTCTTGGATTTCTTGAGGCTTGAATAGAACTCTTTTTTATTTCACGTTAATCTTTAAGATGCAAAATCGATTCTCAGAATATTGATAGAGATGTGGTTACCAGCTGAACTGGGGGCATCAATGGCTGTTATAGCTGTCCCGTCTTTTCAAATGACCAGGAGGAAAGGCCTCCCCTCCCTCTCCTGTAAAGCAGTGCCCCCCTCAGCTGACTTATATCATTTATACCCCATAAAATTCACCTGTTTTAGGTGCTGGATTCAGTGACTTTCAATAAATCTAGTGTAATCCTCACCACAATCCGGTTTTAGAACATTCCCTTCACCCCAAAGCAATTCCACCCTCACCTCCAGCCTCAGGCCACCAATAATCTACTTTGTCTTTATAGAGCTATCTTTTCTGGACATTTCATGTAAGTGGATTCATACAATATTTGATCTTTGTGACTGGCTCCTTTCACCAGCATCATGTTCAACCATGTTACAAGCATTGATACTTTATTCCTTTTTGTAACCACATAGTATTCCGTTTGTATGGACCCACCGCTTCTGTTTAGCCACTCACCAGTTGGATATCTGGATCGGTTCCACTTTTTTGCTATTATAAAGCATGTTCCTTATGAACATTTACACACAAGTCTTTGTGTGAACATAGTTTTGACTTCTCTCGGGTAGATACCCAGGACTGGAATTGATGGGTTGTGGGGTGAATTCATGTTTAACATTTTTTTTAAAAGCCAAACTTTTCAGTGACTGCACCAATTTGCATTTCCACCAGCAATATATGAGAGTTCCTGTTCCCACTCAGATTTAACTGCCTTCTTTTCAGAATAGTTACCCCCTTCCACAAAGTTTGACACAAGCTAGAAGGCAGATTTCCAAAACATAACAGACTTCCAGTACCACTGGGTTATCCACCCTCAGGATTTATCCCCCATATCCCAATCAGAAGGATTCACAAACTTTTGATTAACTTATTTTGAATCTTGTGACCTGATTTACTAAAACACAATTTTTACTTACTCAATAATTTTCTTGTATTTCCTTTCTTTGTGCTACTGTCCCCCAAACACGGCACTCACATAACCCTTTATGCAATTTATTTTTTTACATATCTGTCTACCCCAACTAGACAAGAAGCGCTCTGGAAGGAATATTTTTGTATCCAAAGTGACTAACACAAAACATGGCATAAAGTGGGCCTTAAAAAGTGTTTGCTGAATAAATACTTAAAGATGCAACATACACATTGGTTCAAATATACTCTAATTTCCAAGTCAGCTTGTTTTTCTTCAAAAGGGCCATATACTTTGCATAGGACTGATTCACTGAAGAGGAATCTTAGGGTTTAAGCAAACCTTGGCAAGAAGTCCAAACCTTTTAGCTTATGTGACAAATCTGAGGGCTGGATCAGTAAAGTGACTTGCCCAAGGTCATCTGCATGTGCTGGTTAGGAATATGCCATTACTTCTGGAAGAAACCCTGCCATGAAGAGAGCAGGTGAACTGAAGTGTTGGGGAGACAGAAGTGGGGCTGGTCTGTGGGTAGAATCCTGAAGGCCAGGCCTGAAGTTCATTTGGTAGGAAAGGATATAGAATTACCCAATCAGTATTCTAGTAGATTAACATGGGAGGGGGCGGCTGTGAGGTGGGAGACCAGCTGGAAGGCTAGAAAACTGTCTAAGTGCGAAGCCAGGAGGGAGGGCCTGGACTTGGTGGGGTGTTTGCAGAGGGGACGAGGGGAGGAGCACAGGGCTATGCAAAATGCACCCGAGACTGGAAAACAGTGCCCCCCTCCTCCCCCGCCGGAAATGGTGGTCTCAGGAGCGGAAACAAGGAAGATGGGATAGAAGTGCAGGTCTGCTGACCATTTATGCATCCTCTACGGCCCTGGGGCAGGGAGCCCAGTGGGAGCCCGGTGGGTGAGAGCACTCCCTCTGCACTCACGGTTCCATCCCAATATAGGCTGAACCACCACCACTCACAAGCCAGTGACCTCAGGCCAATGACTTAATGACCCCGAGCCTCAGTTTACTCATCTGTAAAATGGGGCGATAACGCTTCCCTCTAGGGTTGTAGGGAGGATTCACTTAGGTGATATGTTTAAGGCACTTAGACCTGAGCCTGGTGTGTCGCCAGCGATCAGTTCCCAGTGGCCTCGGTTCCCCCAGTCCTGTAATCTCTCTGTCCTCACAGAAAACTTGAGTTGAGGCATGTTCAGTTGGGAGCAGTGCTCGCAGCAGGAGTTACTTCAAACTGGGCACTCCATGTTTGAACTTCTATATAAGGTGAGAGAGAAATCATCTGATTGTTTGGAGTTTGTGGTAATGTTTTAAACTTACTCAATTGGAAATTTCTTAAAGGAACTAGCAATTTTTTTAAAATGCCATGTTCACACAATTATCCAAGTCCTAAACCAGTCATCCGAAAGAAATGATTTAGCTACAATATCTGGTGCAGTTTTCCAATGTCACTCATGGGGCCTTGGGCGATCTCAGATAAGACTGGGGCTGCCCTGCGGAAAAGGGGACTGAACTCCCACCTCCTCTTTGACTAGAACTGCTCCCCTTCCAGCTTTCATATTATTATTGGGTTTCTCAGTAAGACAAATACGATTTCATTTGAAGAAAAGGTTTCACTTTTTTGGAAAACTCTTGTAATGGCAATTTAACAAATATACCAGATTGATAATGACAACCAAATGGTGAATCTTCAAAGATAAAAATAAGTTTTATATAAAACTTCAAATTCGTTAATTGGCTGGACAAGTATATGTTTCCGGAGACTAAAGAAGGAAAAATGTCACAGGATACAAATACCTTTTCCGTAGTAGAATGGTGTTTGCATTTCTCTAACCGATATCAGTGTCCACACCAATATTCCGGAATCCTCTTTAGAAGGAGTAGGGGGAAATGCAAATCCAACCTTGGGCGAGTTCATGCTTGGCCCCTATCTGTTTAGGAAACAAATTATTTCACAAAAGAACCACATTCCATGAAAAGTATGTTTGTTCTGGCCTAAACATAATCATTTCCTCTGGAAGTCTGATTCAAGTAAAGCATCTTAAGAAACTCAAAATTACTTAGTTTGTAGACAGCTGAATGTCATACTCCTTTCTGAATTTCATGAAAGTGTTTTCAAAGTTAATTGTTCCATTTTAGACTATGCTTTGAAACTCAAATGTGTTATTATTTCATGGCCTTTACTGCCTATTAGATATCAAATCCAGTTACTTCCTGCGTTTTAGTGAACTTTTTTTTTTGCACAAACATGTATATGCTTGTTTATGTACAAAAGGTTCCATTTTTAAATGTGGACTCTGAGTATATGTTTAGATTCTAAATAAATCCATAGGGAGGAGGAGAGCATACGATTAAGAATCCAGGGCTTCCCTGGTGGCACAGTTGTTGAGAG
>NW_006783414.1:2036640-2045654 GCF_000442215.2 Lipotes vexillifer | reverse complement strand
GGCTGCTGAGCCTGTGTGTCCGGAGCCTGTGCTCTGCAACGGAAGAGGCCACAACAGTGAGAGGGCCGCAGACAACAAAAAAAAAAAAAAAAAAAAAAAAAAAAAAAAAAGAATCCAGACCCTGGGACCAGATGAGCTAAGTTCCCATCCCAGCTCAGCCACTTACTAGCTCTGTGACTTTCCACGGGTCACTTCACTTCTCTGTGCCTCGTTTAGTGGGAACGATAAAGTGGGAATAATAACTGTACCTCTCTCATCAGGCTGTGAAAATTATAGGAGTTAATATATATGTAAAGTGCTTTGAATAGCACCCGGTGTACAGTAAGTGCTCAATAAATGTTAGCCATTATTAGTTATTCTTGGTTTCCTAGTGTAGTCAGGGTATGCTTTGTTAGGTTTAATTGATTATTTTAGTTGATAAAAGGCTGCTATGTAGACTATGAATCGATTAGCACTTTTTATACAAATGGAATATAAATCAATGGTATTCAATTTAAAGACCCTGCTGGTCACAAGTCTACAGACTTTCGGGGCTGAAGGGACGGTACAGAAAATCTTATTCAATATCTTTATTTCGTGGCTGAAGACCCCCCAGCCCCACGGGGCTGAAGCCACTTACCGAAAGCCACGGAGCAAGGCAGAGAACAGCCAGGATGTGGTTGCTTCCGATGACGCTTCAGGATCTCAGAAGGCTGCAGCAAAGTTTCCATTATGGCATCAATTATCATCGCACTGATAAGCCAGCTACTGGAGCATTCTGTGCCCATCAGAATGACAAAAGCATTTACATATTTGGAACTGTCAATATACAAAGTAAATATAGGTAAGGAAGCCGGCTTTGCTTTACACCCTCATGCTATTCTTTACTATCCTGATAGAAAATGCTTGCAGTTGGGGGTGTTTCTATGTGTTTGGATTTCAAACATGCCTTGCAAGACATTTTTTTTGTTAAAACTATAATAAAAAACAGTCTGAAGGATTAGAAATAGAGAAGCCTGGCACCACCCAGGCTTTACCACTGGAAGCATTTACACCTCGGGAGGCGCACAGATAGGGCACACGCAGATAATCAAAGTTTTATTTAAATTGCAGAACACTTAAAAATAAACAATATGATATGCTTGAATGTTTACTGTTAACACAGAAAAAGGCTTTCAAATACACTAAAACCTTCAATTTCACCCCAAAGTATGCTATGCAGCCAGTCGAAGTGCTTTGACAAGCATCCCTCTCTACAGGTGGCTGGGGTAGGAGGTAGGCTGCGGAGTTCCCTGCAGGCAGGTGGTCTTCCTAGTCAGACTGACGACGTTTTTTCTTATGGCTCTCAATCGCCCTTCTCAGCACCTCGTCCTGGATGAGATCAGACATTCTCACGTCTGTGTGGCTACAGCCAATTTTCGGGCAACTGTGAGGGATGAGAAAATCAAGTCAGGCCGCTTCACCTTAATGCCTTCAGCGTAAACTTCTCTCACATGCAAGAATTTAAGGGAGGGCATTTTTTTTTTTAATTGAATGAAAGATTCTTTAAATTCTATAGTGTTTTACAATTTTCAAAAGTTTCACACAGGTGATTTCATATAATCCCATAATAACCCCTTGTTTTTCTTCTCACCCCTATGTTGCCCCTCCCCCTCCCTCTCCCCACCGAGAGCCACGAGTTTGTTCTCTGTATCTGTGAGTTGGCTTCTTTTTTGTTTTATTAGTTTGTTGTATGTTTTAGATTCCACAGATAAGTGATATCACACAGTATTTGTTTTTCTCTGACTTATTTCACTTAGCATAACGTCCTCCAAGTCCATCCATGTTGCTACCAATGGCAAAATTTCATTCTTTTTTACGGCTGAGTAGTGTTTACGTGAAGACATTTTACCAAAACAGGAGCACACTTAAAAAATCAGGACCGATGTGCACTCATTCATTTGTTCACCGGGTCATTTGTTCACTGAGCCAGGGCCTGTCCAGCACCAGGCGCAGGGCAATGCCCACTGCACAGCACTCACTTTGCAGTGGGGGAGACAGACCTTCGCTAACTCAGCCGCATAGATGCTTGCTGTGAGTTCACGTGCCATTAAGTGCTACAAAGGCTAAAAAGCAGGGTCAAGGGACAGAGTGTGAGCTAAGGGGCTTATCTAGAGGGGGTCAGGGCAAGGCTCACCGGGAGGTCTTATCTAGAACAAGGGCTGCATGAGGCTCGGGCTGGGGCAGCAGCACGTGTAGATGTCGAGGAGATAGCCGCTTGGTGCCCGGGAGTAAGAGCAAGGTCAGTGTGCCTGGAATGCCCAGGGCAAGAGGGAGGGCATTTGGAGATTTGGTTGGAGGGCGTGTGGGGCTTTGGATTTTATTTTAAATATGAAAACAATGGAGGGGTGGAGACAGGGGAGGGATGGGATTTGGCTTACACTTAGAAAACATGACTCTGGCTGTTTAATACAGAAGACAGGCAGAGGGGAAGCAGGGGAGAGAGGGGGATTGTGCAGCAGCCAGCAGAGTGAGGGCAGCTTGGATGAGGGTGTAGCAGTGAGCAGCCTTGGGATACAACCGGAAATAGAACCTATGGGACTTGCTGATGGACCCGATGTGGAGGGTAAAGGAAAGAGCTGAGCTTTGTGCAGAGTCTGGCCCGAGCCGAAGGGGACTGGTGGTACCCTTCATCGCCATGGAAACAATGGGAAAGCCGGGATGGGATGGAGTCAGGCAGGAGTCCTGGTTGTTACGTGTTCCCTCCGAAATGCCCACTAGTCCTCCCAGTGGAGAGACTGAGTGGGCTGATGGGGACTCAGGGGAAAAGCTGTGGCTGGAGAAATCAGTGGGTGAGTCACGGTTCTGTTTACATGTGGTCTCCTCTGAAGGCAGTGGGCTGGATGAAGTCACCTGATTTCTTGTCAACATGAACCAGACTCTGGTAGAGTGCCCAGTTTTGTAGTCAAGCCAACCTAGGTCTGAATTCTAACCCCAATGCCTACTTGCTTATTATGAGACCACCGCCAACTCACTTTACCGTTTGGAGCCTCTGTGTCCTCAGATTTACAATAGGGGCAGAATCCCACTTTCACGGGCTCCAGGCAACACAGTGCTCAATAACTTTCATTCCCTTCACCATCTCCTATGACTATCACCAGTCTCCTGATGAAAGTTGCTGATCTGTCTATAGACTGCATACCTCCAACACAGACGGGCGCACATTCGTGCATTCATTTGACCCTCTTATGTGATTGGCCCTGTGCTAGTTCTAAGCACCCAGCTGTAAAATACAAATATAGGTTCCCGCCCCACACAGAGCTCTGGCCCAGTGACCTGAGACAACCCTCCAAAAAGCACAGATCAAAAATAACAAATTTAAGACAAACGCTATAAACCAGAAGGGGAAGAAAGCGGATCATGGGAGCTCTAATTTGTCCAGCAGTAGAAAGCTCAACAGTTCAACACAAAAGTGAAACTTTTTCTTGGTCTTGATTTCTGGACCAAGGCATCTTTATATTAGAGGAGCATTAATCAATGTAATGAATAATATGCTTGCTAACAATGTTTGTATTTAAAATACTGAAATGTGTCCCTGTATGGTTGGGGACATGTGTTAAAATGTGATTAAAGAAAGGCAATCATATGAAAGACGATGGGGGTGATTTGGCCCAGGTATGATGATTTGGCTTTGCGTTGGGGGAAGGATTGGAGGTGCCTGAGAAATGCTTTACACTGGTTTAAAACACCCTGCTGTCTCAAAGTGAATTCTTTCTTTCAGTATGAAAGTAAATAAGGTGAGATTATGAAAAGGATATGGACACTTTCCTGACTTCAGCAAGGCAGTTTTCATCACTCCCACTTCCACGACATGGAAGTGCAAGCTGAAGTTGGTGGCTGGGATGACCCTCAGTTAATGCTTATCAACCCGCTGATCATTCACACTGACTGCCAGGCTGTAATCCCCCCCGCTTCACAGAACAAAGTCTTTAATACCAATAGTCAGACAGTGAATAAGCTGCTTTAGGGAAGTGGAGAGGGAGGTGGGGAGGACTTCCTGATGACATCAGTGGTTTTAGTCAGTAAATGAGAGCATTCTGAGAATGTGTGATGGGATTAACCACACCAGTCAGTTGCAGAGCTGGCATGCACATTATCCCAGGGCCACCCGTGTCAGACAAAGAGGTCTGAGCTCACTTAGGGTATCAGCCCAGGGGACAGAGGCATTAACCAAAACGCCCTCCCAACGGGAGCCAGACGGCCTAAAGACACTACAGGCTCAAGGGTGAAAAAGACCTGGGCTCAAGCCTCCTGGCTGTGACACTCTGGGCAACTGATGTCATTAATGGGCCTCAGTTTCTTCCTCTAGGAAGGCAGAGCATAGGGTTGCTGTGAGAATGAGTAGGATGCGTGCGACAACGGTCCAGGAATTCACTCAGGTGCTCGATAAGCTGGTTCCTGCTCTAGGACACAACTTCTGTTCTCTAGAACCTTGTGGAGAAGAGCCGGGCCCACCTACAATGCTGGCAGGAGGCAGGCGTTGTGGGAGCACAGGGGCGGGGCACCTTGCGCAGCACAAACGGGGGTTCCAGGAAGGTTTCCCGGAGGAGACGTCGATGCAGGAGAACCTTGTTTCTCACCGTCTCCATTAAACAAGCACAAGTTTCTAAACTAAAGAGCAGAAGACGAGGTCATAGTGACATGATACTGACTCAGGGCACTCCTCCTCTGGAGAAAGAACACTCTATAAGCATTAGTGCATTCACCCCCACGACATCCTGGTGAGCAAGATAGGCGTGGCAACACCCAGTCGTAAGCCCTTGTGTCATTACTGTGTAAGAGTCAGACCTACAGGCCTGGAAGGAGAGGCTGGGTCCTGAACTGGGGTCACTGACAGGGCAGAACATTCCACTGCAGCAGTGGGCAAGCGTGTAAGTGTCTGCTGAACGAAGGGACCGAGTCTTAGGGGGTCCCAGAGGCTCTGGGGACCCTAGGCCTCAGCATCAGCTCAAAAGTACAGGATTCTGGGTCTGACGAGCTCCTGGATCTGGGCCCCAAGAATTCCAAAGTCCAGCCCAGCTCTAGAAAGCAGGTCTGGAAATGTGAGTGGGATGGATTCCCATCATACCTAAACACAGAGTGTAACCCTATCCTACATCCTCTGAGTCTAAAATAATGTGTCACTAAGCAGTGAGGTAAGTAATACAAACAGGAACAGTCTTGACCTCAATAACCCGACTGCTATTTGTTCAGCGCGCTATAGTCCCAAAAGAGCTTTCTCCTGAGTGCTTTGCTTCTCCACTGCCAAGAAATTTGCTGGTCCAGACCTAGACTGGAATTCCACACTGTTCCTTTGATCCTGAAATTCTGTGAGATGTTGCTATTTCCATTTTACAGATGAAAACACTGAGGCTCTGAGAGGTTAATGGACTTGTTGGTAAATGGTTAAAATAGGGCCTCCAAGCGCAATGCTGGAGTTCTGCTATTCAACGACACATTTCTGTTCAACTTAATTGTACTCTCCGTGCTCTTGAATGTGACTGTTTGTTAATATAGTCTCTGTTCTTAAACAAAAAAGGAAAGAAATGACTATGGATAATAGGAAATATCTTATTAATATGAAAATCATAAGGCAGCTTTATTAGTAAGATAATAAACAGCCTGATTATTAAGAGATGTGTTTTAAGGAATTATTCTAACTATTGTATTTAGTTAGGGCTAAAGTCGGAACAATGGAGACTTTAAAATGGAGTCAGTGCCAGTAACACAATGTAACTGGAACTCCTGTCTGACAAAACATAGTTGGAACCAACAAGGAGGAAAAACTGAGATTTCTCAGACTGGATGTGTCATAGACATTTTTAAACAAAGGGAAGCCGGAACTGCTCATCGCCCTAACATGCGTCCTGGGAAACAACACTAATTCGTGTTTAATCAGGAACCTCTGGAGTAGGATTTGAAGAGGCCCTGGATTCTAACCTGTTGCCGAATACAATGTACCTCATCCTCAAGATCCTGGCACTCCAGCACTGGCTCCTGTGATACCCAACTTGCTTATCTCTCATCCCTTCTCTCCTGGCTACATCTCAGACTGCTTGGTTGGAGCCTTCTTCCTTTGACTGCCCTTTCAAAATGGCAGAATGCTTTTTTGTGGGTCTATGTTAGGTGTTGGGGGAACGCGGTAAGCAGAGCAGAGCTGGATCCTGGCCTCGCGTTGCTCAGAGCCAGGCCAAGGTCCCGTCCTTGAGGGTTCTCAGTTGGCTGTCACATCTGGTCCAGAGCTGTACCTGTGCTGGTCTGACTCCTCTGTATCAATAATCTCACAGTCAACATCTCACACTCAGAGCTCTCTCCCGAGCTCAAACACCCACATTTTCTGTGCCTCCTGGATACTTCCAGATGGCTGTATTGCTAGGACCTCAAACTTAGCATGACCCAAACTGTGCCTCTTATATTCCTTCCCAAATGTGTTCCCTTTACGACCTCTCTGTCGGCTAATGACATCGCCATCCTTCTAGACACCCAGTTTAGAAATGTCAGTCATCCTTCCACTTGTTCCCTTCAACTTCCGGCTCCCAAATTCTGTCCATCGTACCTCCACGATCGTGTTCCTCCTCATTTCCCTCCACCTATGACTCCTGCCTCAATCCCAGCTCTCATTGTCCGTAACTTAGTCTACTGCAAACGCATCTGAATTGACATCTTCACCTCACGCCTTTTTTCATCCATCTCTTGAACTGCTACTGGAGTAACTTCCTAAAACCCAGGTTGACTCGCCTTACTCCCTCAAAACCCTGCAATGTTCTCTCAAACCTACAGAATAATGGTGGCAAGAATGATGATGAGGATAATGATGATGGGGGATAAAGTTTATTGACCCCATGACAGGTACTTTAAGTGCTCTACATATATCTTATTCAAATTCCAGACATACCAATGAGGCAATTACAACTATTATCATCAATTTATAGATGAGGAAACTAACGAAATCATGACATTTAACACCCTCTACAATGAGTATAGAATAGAGAGAGAACTAACATTAACTGTTCTTAACTAAGCGGTGAGAGCCCGCAGAGTTTGCCGAATCTGCGCCCGAGTTATAGAAGTACGACAGAAAAACATCCACCTTTTCCAAATGACGGGCGTGACTCAAGTGCTTCCAGACATCATTTACAATTCAAAAAAGGCAAAGGACATTAGTAAATCAAAGTATGTAATCAAGAAGATGCACTTAAATGTGAGCCTGCTCTGGGAGCTGCTCCCAGCCATCCTGGGACTTGGGAGAAATGTGCTTTTGTATCAGTGCCTGCCCTTTTCAAATCTGACTCGAGGAGAATGTCACAAACTTTAAGGAAGAAGACCTGTGACACAGAACTATCTGGGAATATACCTATTCTTAGCAATTATGTCAACAAATTAAAATTTTGTTTTTCAGAGAATAAACATAGAAAAAAGTTAGGAGAAAAAGAAGGCTTAGAAGTCCAGAAACAAAGAAAATTACACTCACAAGGGAAAATGAAAGATTCCTTAGGGAAATATGGTATCTCAGTTGTAAGCTGGAAAGTCAAAACAGATAAAAATGTGCTCAAACAATCTCGATTTTGTAATCATTAGGCAGTTCTTCTAGAATAAATAGGGCAAACTACTTGACTGAATGACCATCAAGATATCTGCAGTCTCAAATGCCCTATCTTTAAGTCCACACCCAGATGAGGAGTGGTGGGGAATTCCAGTTCTAGGTCTGGACCAGCAAACTTCTGGGCGATGGAGAAGCAAGCCACACATCAAAGGGACTGTTATCACAAGTCCATTGAGAACTGGTCACACCTGCAATTCCATTCCTTCGACAAATCTGTGATAAAAGCACAAGAAATGCCAACCAAGTCAAAGCTAGGCTAGCCAACTCAGGTTTCTAGGTTATTACAGGAACAGAGCCATGGTCCTCCAGGGTTGGAGCATGTGTGCATGTGTGCGTGTGTGTGTGCATGTGTGTGTGTGTGTGTGAGAGAGAGAGAGAGAGAGAGAGAGAGAGAGAGAGAGAGAGAGAAAGGGGTAGAAATATATATATAAAAGAAAGATTCTCTAAACATTCCAATTCAAATTTTTTTTCTCATTGCAGTCATCCATGAATTTACTTAAACCATTTGGGAAGTTATTTACGTAATTAAAGATATAAAAGGTTTTCCCGGACAATCAAATCTTGATCATCAAGACCAATCGGATACGAATTCTTATCTTAGAATGATGACTTAATATTTTTTTAAACAAACTACCTGTATTGCAGGATGCAAAAAAAAAAAAAAAAAATTATTTTTTTAACCATTCCTTCTTGTTTGGGTAAGTGCATATAGAAAGGGGAAAAGAAATCTCTCGGTATCACAGTTCTCTATTTTTTTCAGGCTCCAGCACAAATTCATAAAAATTTCTATTATCTAATGATTAACATTACATCCAATTCCTTTTTCTCGTGTTCTGAAGGTGTGGTTGAAGCTCCTTCAGTTTCTTCCTGAACAGATTACTAATTTGTTCCCTCATGTCCTGTTTTTCCATGTTGACACTATCCCTCCAGCTGAATGGACTTCAGGGGAGAAGTTTAAGTGTCTTTTCCTCCAGCGTGAACGCACCGCCTCGGACTGACCACCCCTGGGAAGGTGTCACTTCCCTTCCTGCGGCAACTCACCAGGCCTTTTTCTTCCGCTTGTGCTTGGACTCAATCATGCGAACAATGGCTTCCTCTTCATAGGTGTGGCCACACACTTTATTTTTCACTGGCTTCTTCATTTCCAACTGCAATCAAGGAGACATCAGGCTTTCAAGAATGATAGTGATCAGCTTCCAGTAACTTCTCCAAGCCAACAACTATTTGGCGCTATGTTTGCCTAGACCTGGGGCTTCCGAGGTTTAACCTCCCCGTCTCATGGCTCTAGATAACTCCTAGGGCAGATGACCACATCAGAAAATGCAGGGAGACCAGTGGCACCAATGACACTTGGCCTGTGGGCCAGGAATTTATTCCTAGATCCCTAAGGGCATCATTGGCTGAAAACTCTTTC
>NW_006783414.1:1974370-2036548 GCF_000442215.2 Lipotes vexillifer | reverse complement strand
CATTGGCTGAAACCTCTTTCCCAGGTATACTCTTCAACTCTCATCCCTTTCCTTTCCTCCCTCCTCAACTCTAGACATGAAATGAAGTCAGAAAGCAAACAGGAACCCTTTGCCTCTATGAAGTGAATCGCTTTTTCTTTCAGGGGAAGGAGGAGAAAACAGTACCTGTGTAATGGGGCAGATGAAGTTGGTCTGACTTTGGGTCACAATCATATCTTCATCAACTCCTTCTGTGCCGTCAGCCTCTCTGTCTGCTTGAAGACCATCTAGAGGGAAAAAGGGAAGTTGCTGAGTCTCGTTGGTCTAACATGTAAAGGACAGGAAGGGATGGAAGGGTCTCTTTGGTGTTAGCCCCTGTGCTAGGCGCTTGGATGCATATTAACTCTTCTGCAGGGGAGGCAGGACTCTGCCCATGTTTGGTAAGGAAACAGATTTGGAGCAGCGAAATAACTTTTTCAAAGTTACAGAGAGTGAGTTTGTGAGGGAGTACTGTTCACTAATCAAGAATGTGGCTTTGGGGCTTCCCTGGTGGCGCAGTGGTTGAGAATCTGCCTGCTAATGCAGGGGACACGGGTTCGAGCCCTGGTCTGGGAAGATCTCACATGCCGCGGAGCAACTGGGCCCGTGAGCCGCAACTACTGAGCCTGCGCATCTGGAGCCTGTGGTCCGTAACAAGAGAGGCCCCAATAGTGAGAGGCCCGCGCACCGCGATGAAGAGTGGCCCCCGCTTGCCACAACTAGAGAAAGCCCTCGCACGGAAACGAAGACCCAACACAGCCCTAAATAAATAAATAAATTAAAAAAAAAAAAAAAAAAAAGAATGTGGCTTTGGAGTCAGAGGACGTGGTTATCTCTGTCATTTCCAGCTGTGAGACCTCGTGCTAGCAAGGTCTGTTTTTAACGTCTCTATAATTTTATTGCAAAGATTAAGAGGTGAAGAATTTAGTGTGCTCTGCACAGCTCCTGGCACAAAGACACATTCAATAAATGATAGTTACTGTTGGACAGTACGGGGATTCTCAAACTTTTTGGTCTTAGAACCCTTTTGTACTTTTAGAAAGTATTGAGGATGCCAATAAACTTTTAAAATGTGGTTTATATTTATCAAGATTTGCCATGTTAGACATTAAGACTTAGGAATTTTAAAATATGTATTTATTAATTCATTTAAAAAGAACAACCCCATGACATGTGAACATAAATGACATTAAAAAAATTAAAAGTAATTATATTTTCCAGAACAAAAAAAAGTTATAGGTAAGAGTGGCATTGTTTTACATTTGTGAAAATATCTTTAATGTGTGGCTTAATAGAAGATAGTTGGATTTTTTTCCCCACGGTTTGCATACTATATATTTATTTTTTCATCAGTCTAAAAATAATGTCTACACATTTAATTTCTGTCCAGTAAGAAGTGATAAGAGGTTTAAGAAGGCCTAGTTTAAACAATTTCAAAGAATGAAAATAAGTGAGCAAAATTATATTTATCCTAAAATATGTCTTTCCATCCACTCCATAGTGTAATGGCTCCTTGAGGCAACTTCCAACAACAGTGATGTTTCTGATGCTTTCTATGGTGGCAGAGAGGTGAGTATCACGGTCTGCAGGGCAGAGCAATAAATGTAACTCTAGTGATCCATTGTACATCGAAAGTCAGGGAATACTTCATTGGAATTATTCTCATTTTGGGGGATGAATAAAATGAAATCAAAGGACACAGTACCTGATAAAGGAGCAAAAAGTTTGTAGGCTTTGGTCAAAGAAAGGGAAGGGCCTAATGAGTGAAGAACTTCACTAATGAGTGAAGAACTATATATTATAGTTTTCTTCCTTCAGTTTCTCAACTAGATTCCACTAGTGGAGTTTTCTAAAAGATTTGGAGGAGATTCCAATTCAGATATTATCAGAGATCATCATAAGGTAGTTGGATTTTGATATCTGTGTATATGTGTCCGGTCTGTCGTGATATCACATCACATAGCCTCTGGAAAAATTCACTTATGAAAAGAAAGACAGTGAAAAGGGCAAATGACATCTTAGTATTATTATGAAGATAGTTTTGACCTTGTGGGTACCCTGAAAGGCTCTCAGAGTACCCTAGGCGTTCCTGGCCCACACTTTGAGAACTGCTGAGTAAATGAGTGGTAGGGCTAGCTTTGAATATAACTTATTTGATTCTGATATCTGTGTTCTTTTCATGGTCCTTGCCCCTCACCAAGCGAAACTAGATAATAGATGGCTTCTGAATGGGGTACTGAGAGAATCTCATATGAAAGCCTTTCCTTCTGGAGAAGGCAGACTCGTCATTCTGCACTGAAATCAAACATCAGTAGTGTTTTAAACGCAAGTGTGACAGCGCAGTCCGTCTTCCTCCTTTTTCCCCTCCCTTTCTCTCTCCTCCCTCCCCTTCCTTCTTTCATTTCGGCAAAATATTGAATACAGACATTAAAAAGTGCCTCGCTTTTAATGTGTGAGGGAAACCCTTTTCTTAAGTTGAGATCGTTCTGCACATCTTTTAGTTCCTACAACTGCTGGCCCTGGCCTTCCCACTTGGCCAGATGAAATATATGCTGGAAAAGTACTACTGGGCACAGGAAAAGGGCCACAGAGCACTTGTTCAAGGTCACCCAGTGAACTTATGGCCGAAACCTAGGGATTCTGCCCCCAATTACTCTGTTTTTTCGGTAGGGGTCTCTCTTTGTTTTAGCAACTAGTGCTATTTATATGCCAGCTTGTTGTGTTTTGTTAGACAAATGTCCCCCAAACAGTGCTTTTTCCTTGAAGAAGGCAAGAGTGAAGCCCTCAGAGCTTAGGATTTCCCAGACAGAGCGTTTTCTAACCATTGGTCATTAAGGTATGATGCCTGGGGCCTTTCAGCTTTTCAAGGGCTGATAAAAAGGTCTGAGACCTTGAAAACCATTTACTGGTTTCAAAACAGGATAACTACAAAACGGAAAATAATTTTAAAGGTCTACAAAATGTAATGTTGGGTTAACTTCATTAATTGTTGATTTAGTAATCAAAAATATTTCCTTTGGAAGCAATATATACGCTGGATTTAGGTTTTAATTTAATAATTCCCAAGTATGCTAAGATGATTGCTGAGAAATTAATAGCCAATTATAGGTTAAATCACTTACTTGTAGCCAACCGTTTTCCAAAGCAAAATTGTAAAAGTATCTTCAAAAAATTTTGCCAGCAATAAAATTATATTTAATGTGGAAGTTGCCATAGTTCAGTGTGTTTGCCATGATGTCAGTTGCGGCTTTTGAAATAATTTTCCTTAGATCTATGAAGAGTCTTTGTGCTTCCCAGGACCTGTCCTTGGTATGAATAGCGCAAGAGTCAGACTCTTAAAAAAGAGTCCTCTTATCAACCCAATGATTTTTTTTTTTTTTTTTTTTTTGGGCGGTACTCGGGCCTCTCACTGTTGTGGCCTCTCCCGTTGCGGAGCACAGGCTCTGGACGCGCAGGCTCAGCGGCCATGGCTCACGGGCCCAGCCTCTCTGTGGCATGTGGGATCTTCCCGGACCGGGGCACAAACCCGTGTCCCCTGCATCCGCAGGCGGACTCTCAACCACTGTGCCACCAGGGAAGCCCAAACCCAATGATTCTTCACGATGGTTCAGAAAAGTTGGACAGGTAAGGAGAAAAGTCAAGGAGCAGAGCTGAGAGCTATTCTGATTCTCTGATTCACCTTCCAAAGCCTCCTCTTGCGGGCTGCTGCCGCCCATTTCTGATTGTGCGTTTGACAGTCAAAATAAAAGTATCTCTTTGTCCATTTCTTACAGGGCTTCCTCTGAACTGACAGAGTTCTGACTGTATACGTTATACTGTGGAATTCACCAGAAAATCTGTTGGATGAATAACAGGGTTCAGCCAATGTGAAAGACTGTGGTTTTTTTTTTTTTTTTAATTTCCTATTTTTAAATTTCAGAAAGTAGGGGAAGCAAGAAAGCACAACTCAGATGCAATGCCAACCACTAGGGAAGGCTGAGTGGGGAACTTAGAAGCTGTAGGTGGCTATCAACAGCAGCGATCACGAAAGAAGAAGGTGACATAAGTGAGACTGGGGAAGAATATGCCAATGGTGAGTAATAGCCCACGGACCGAGAGTCTAAAAAGAGAAAGAGCCTCAATAGCTAAACTTCTCTTGAGCTAGAACATTTCCTCACCCGAAATCTATATTTATAGAAAGTGATATTAACGTTGGGATTCTACAGTGTGCTAAAACAAAAGGTCACATCTGGCAATAAATGTCACTTACACTAATCTATACAAAAAGACAAAACTTTTTTTTTTTTTTTTTGCGGTACGCGGGCCTCTCACTGCTGTGGCCTCTCCCGCTGCGGAGCACAGGCTCCGGACGCGCAGGCGCAGCGGCCATGGCCCACGGGCCCAGCCGCTCCGCGGCACGCGGGATCCTCGTGGACCGGGGCACGAACCCGCGTCCCCTGCATCGGCAGGCGGCCTCTCAACCACTGCGCCACCAGGGAAGCCCAAAGACAGAACTTTTTGATAAGGCCGCTGAAAGGAAGATTGGAGAGAAAAAATACAGATCGTCTACTAGAATCACAAAAGTTTTAAACTGAGGTTATTTATCCTTATTCTCTCATTTATTGGAGAAAACGGAGATCCAAAGACATTATAGGTTTTGTCCAAAGTCATGCAGGGAGTTAGTACAGTAAATCAATGTATAGCTCTACTTTCTTGGCCTGCTTAATTTGAATACTAAAACCAGTGTATAGGTTCTGGGAGCCATCCCTCCCTCCCCCAGATTATTATTTTATTAATAATAATACCTCAAGTTTACTGACTGCTGCATAGCAGCTACTATGCTAAGCACTTTATGTACATTATTTCATTTAATCTGCACAAAACACCCATGAAGAACAACTCTATTGTTATTCCTACTGAATAGACAAGAAAACTGAAGCCTCCACAATACTTTTAAGGCAAAAGTAGAAAATATCAACATTATAATAAAGAAGTAAGCAGATTAAATCCGTTTGTTATTCAAGAGATCTCAAAAAGAATTTCTGATTAAAAAAGGAAGAACAAGATGATGAGTCACACTGTTTTCCATCCACATAAACAAGGCATATGCTGTCAGAAGTATACACGCCAGCTGTCAGCTTCCGCCCAGAAGGGTCTCAGACCTACACCTAACATCCGTGCCCGGGGCCCAGGGCACCCAAGCAAAGTGCTGAGTAGGGAAACCTGGGCAGGAACTAATATCTACAGAGCACCCAGGAGGGATGTATCAGGACTGAGTTAGTAACCTGAATGGGATTTTTTTGATGTCATAAAATAAAAACCAAAAGGAGAAGACATGAAAATGCTTGTAGTAGTAATTACGTAAACAATCAAGGATTTCCAAAAGTCTATGAATATTCCCCAGTGATGTGAGGTTAGGAGGTCGGTGAGGGCATTTATTGGATCCCAAGATGTGGGTTCATGGTTAGTCAGTGATGACTGCCAGTGAACAGCTAAATCCTCATCTCAGTCATCCTCCTCCTAGGTGCTCGAGCCCAAACCTTTGGAATCTATCTATCTATCTACCTACCTATCTTATGTATTTTGGCTGTGCCGTGCGGCATGCGGGATCTTAGCTCCCCAACCAGGGATCGAACCAGTGCCCCCTGCATTGAGAGCGTGGAGTCTTAACCACTGGACCGCCAGGGAGGTCCCTGGAATCATTCTTGATTATTCCTTTCCCTTCATTCCTCACATCCAAACCACTGGCAAGTTCTGTTGACTGGTTCTCAACTATATTCCCTAAATCAAAATCTAGCCTCTTTTCTCGATTTCTACTGCATCTTAGTCCAAAGCACTACGGCCTTCTGCCCAGACCTCTTCAGGAGCCTCCTAACTAGAATCCCTGCTTCTTACAGGGGGCACGACCTCCACCCCTCCACCCCCGCCTGCTTCTTACAGGGGCCTACACAGCCAGCTCCTCTGGCCAGTCCCCCTCTCACCCACCGTGCTCGAGCCACACTGGTCTTCCCTCTGCTTCTGGAACATGCCAAGCTCTCTCTCGTCTTTGGCTGATATCCTAACCTGCCTGGGATGTTCTGCCCTCCGGATCTTTGCTTGTGCTACTCCTTCCTGTCATTTTAAAATGTCGGTTTCAATGTTATCACTTTGGAGAGGCCTTCTCTGACCTCGTAAGCGAAAGAAGACACCAGCCCTCCTCTACCCCATCGCTCTGTTGTGACTGCACAGCGCATCTCTTTAAGGGCTACTTTCTTGTCTGTCTCCCTCTCTTCTACTCTCCCCTCCTCCTGTTCTCTTCCAGGAAAGCAGGGACTTCACTGTCTTGTTCATTGCTGTTTCCTAGATTCTAAAATGTCCTTGGCATGTAGTGGTAGGTGTTAAACATCCCATTAGTAAAGTGCTTCACCCAACAAGGTAGGAGTGGGCATACTTTTCACAAGGATATACTTAACATATTTAACAGATGAGGCAACACAGACACACACGGACACAGACACACACACATGTCTCACACAATAATGATTTTATAGGTTTTAGGCAAATAACAGAGAGGACTTCACTCTAGCTCGGGGTACAGCCTTGGACCCTGAATTCCACGTCAAAGGCAGCAAGTAAATGTAAGTGTTACGATTATAGCAGGCCGTGTGGTACTTACAAAGGAGAATCCAGACATGGTTTTGTGGTCAGAAAATACACTTGGGCCTGGCCACACACAGCCCTAGTTTTAGTCACTTGTCTGTCTTCAGGCAACCCAAATTTGGCTGACAGACAGTCTTACGTCAGCTGGGAATAAAAGTTGATTGCTATGTGCTTTTTCAATTAAGCCTCAGACATTTTTCTAAAAGCACTTTTCTCTTAAAAGTTAGTAGCAAATATTTTACAAATATTTGTTGCCTGCCTGAAATGCTTATTGGGCTGCCTGGATTATTTTACTTGCACTGTTCTGGGATGGTGTATTTGGAGCAGCTGAGCTGGTACATGGGAGATCCCCTCCCTGACCTGCAAAAGAAGGTTGATTCCAAGTTGGAAGCTCTGTAGTCACAGTGTCTGCATATGTGTCTGTGCCAACTCCTGACTTGTTGCCCCACCAAGCAGCCCACAGGCGGGGTTATGAGTGGCCTCATCTGTGAACTCGGACGTGTCTTAGACTCGAAACGGAAAAAGAAGTGGGTCAGCAGGCTCAGTCTCTTTGGCTTGGAGTTAAGGGGAGTGTGTGTGCGCGCGTGTGCGTGCACGTTGTTTTGGGGTCTACTCTACTACTAATGGGTATCTAGCCTTGTTCTTACTTTCTTCCTGGGATGAGTGGCCTGCCCTGAATGCTAGCACTTTGGTTGGGTCAAGTTACTATTGAGCGAATCCTAGTTTTGAAACTCTCTGGCACTGGCTAAGAGCTAAGACTCTCCTGTGTGTGAACAGCTTTTGCAGAATTAAAATGCAGATCATGTCCGGAAAGGGCCTACAGAATTAAAAATTTCCTAGGTGTTATAATCTTCATAGGATAGCAAAATTCAACAAACACAATTTCAACAGAAAATATGCAGCAAAGGTAGATTGAGTTAATAATCAGAACAATGGATAGAACATAGTTAGGTTCTGATAAACGTTATTTATCATGTATATATTCTATTATAAACCAATGCCTTATAACTGTAAATTGTTGCTGCTATTGTTATTTTTATCACTACTTTGTGCCAGGTTGTATGCTTGGTATTGGCAAAAAATAATCCTTGCCCTCAGGGGGTTCAGTCACACAGGAGAGATATATACAACACAAAGCAGTCTTGTGAGGGCTATGCACATACAAGATACTGTGGCAAGAAGCTCCCAGGAACGAACAGGGTCAGCCTCTCTGAGGAGCTCATAATTGATCTGTGACAATGAGGAGGATCTTTCGGCTCACATTGTCTGCAACAAACATGAGCATTTAATTCGCAGCTACCTCAGGTCAACATTTTGATCAGTATTCTTCCTTCTTCGGTTAGCTTTAATCTACATTCATCTCAGATTCTACACATTTGGAAGAAGCTCTATATCCAATACAGTTCAATCCAACCCAATCCAATCCAATCCAGTCCAACCAAACACAATCCAACGCATCCAAACTCAACCTAACCCAATCCCTGCAGCCAATCTCCTGCCTTTGAAATCCTATAACACCTACTGTATATACCATACTCTTTTAGCTTAAATTTCTTCATTATTCAGTTGTTTCATGTGGATGGAACTTCTTTTCTAGGTAGATTGAAAGCTCCTTGAGGACAAGCATTGTGTGTTCAAGCCAAAACAACTCAACTCGAGTTGTATTCATTGAACACCTGGCTCTGTGCCAAACGCTACACAAATGCCCGTGGATATGAAGAGGATTAGAATCACGTCTGGTGGGAGAGACAGATACAAACACTTATATTCTGTGCAGTGAGTGAAAAATAACAAATATGTTTTGTACAAAGAAGAAGAGTAACCTAGAAGATCTCGGAAGGCAGGGTGAGGAATCAAGGTGAACCTCCCTGAAAAAGTGATGACTAAGCCAGGCTCTCCAGGGAGCTGTGATAAGAAGAGGGAAGGACACTCAGGCAGTGAGGATTAGCGCGTTTAGGAACATGGGCTCGGAGACAGCTTGCCCGGGTTTAAATCCTGGTCCCATCACTTTATCAGCTGGGTGCTCTTGGGTGAGTTACTTTACCTTTTTCTGTTTCCATCTTCTCAGCTGTAAAGTGGAGTTTACAGTCACCTACTTCACAGAGCTGTATGAGGATTAAATGAACTAATGTATGAAAAATTCTTAGAAGGGTGTCTGGCAAATAGCAGGGGGTCAATAAATATTGTTATGATTATTAATATGATTACTCAGAATTCCCACGGAGCTAGCATAGGGTGGGTACCTGCAACATATATGCTCTATTAAATGAAAACGATGTGCTATGGACTCACCCAAAGAGAAACCACAAGATTGCTCGACCCAGGATTCTGAATGGGATGAGCCCTTCCATGCCCAGGGCAGAGGGAGGCCTAAATTAGCCCAGTTGTAGTTAGCTGACCGGGCACTATCAACATCTTTAGTTTCCTGGCCGCTTTCACTTCCACAGCTCTTTCAACAAACTCCTCTGAAGATCTTCAAAGTAAACTGAATAAAGAGTTTCAGCTTATAACCTCCAAATGAGCTGAGATTTTCGTAAGATGTACCCTGTCACATTATCATGCACTTGTTAATTTATCTGCTGTTGTTTTAGACACGTTCTTTGTCCTCAGCTGACATCATGTATTAATTTGCCTCCATTTCTTTAAATACTGTCAAAATACGTCATATGTCAAAATACGAGGGTTTTAAAGTAGTCAGAACCCGGTGCATTCTACTGGTGGGACAAAAACCAATCCTTTGAGATCTGCTCCTACAATATCCACTTTAAGTCAATAAGTACTGAAAATATCCCCAAATTCAGTACATGCATTTAGTACTTGTTATGCAAGTACAGAGAAGGTTTGATGCCCATCTCTAGGTTTCTAAGCAAAAGCAGACCACCGAATGCACACATTCTATTTCTTTGCTTTGGGCAATTAACTAGAAAATCACATGATAGGGCTTCCCTGGTGGCGCAGTGGTTGAGAGTCCGCCTGCCGATGCAGGGGACACGGGTTCGTGCCCCGGTCCGGGAGGATCCCACATGCCGCGGAGCGGCTGGGCCCGTGAGCCATGGCCGCTGGGCCTGCGCGTCCGGAGCCTGTGCTCCGTAACGGGAGAGGCCACAACAGTGAGAGGCCCGCGTATCGCAAAAAAAAAAAAAAAAGAAAACCACATGATAGGAAAACTGATTTGCCAGCATCGAGAAGGTATACAACTCTCAATTGTTTAGATCCACGAAAGAGTATGAAGCAAGCAAAGATCAGAAGATGAGAAATCCCATCTGGGTCCATCTTATGTTTCCTTATTTTAGAGGGTTGCAAATACCACCTATCCAGGTACCCAACACAGTAGATGCAACTTATTCCTATACGCTTTCCAATCTCTATCTTTAAACTACCTTGACTCTGTCTCCTTCTTTTTTCATGCTCACTGCTGCTGTCCTAATTCAAATCCCCAGCCTTCCTATTTAGAATATTGCAAAAGTTCTTTATTTATCTCTCTGCCTCGGTCTCTCCCCAACCTCCTTCTACACCCTAGCTCATCTTTCTAAAGCCATGGCCTCTTAAGCACAACAACAAGACTTTTCATTAGTTGGCCCAGAGCATCTTCATCTCCCTCGTCAATCCCATTCCCCATATCCATCCCAAACTCATTACAGTTTGCTCACACTTGCCAGGCTATTCTGCTTCTCTGCTAGCCCTTCCCCTAGCAATGTGTGACCACACTTCAAGACTAAATTAATTCAAGTATTTCCTCCGTGAAGCCCCAAAGCAGAGGTGATACCTCCTTCAGCCCCCAGAAAATCTTTGTAGATGCTGTAATCATTTGTTTACTTCTCTATCTTCCCTATTAGACTATGAATTCCTTGAGGGGAGGAACTCTGCCTTATTTATCTTCATATTCTCAGGGAGCCAGGCAAGGTGCTGGGACTTAATAAATGTTCACTGAGTGACTGGTTGCCCAAGCAAGAGAATGCTTTGATTATTGTTATATATAAACTGACGGTGATAATAAGATGAAAACAGTAAAGAAGGCTGTTCTGTAGGCAAATATTTTAGAATAAGACAAGCTGGTCTTTGATCTAATTACTTTTTTTCCAGAACGGGAGCCATTTTACACTGTCTAGGTCATTCCACTCTCCATTCTCTGTTCCAAAAGAGAATGCAAAAGCAAACTACCAAAAAGCAAAAGCAAACTACCAAAAGGCAAGATGATAGAGGTCGCATTCCAAGAAACAAACTATTCCACACTATGTCTTTATATCATCTCTGATTGTACTCCCTTGCCCAGGGGAAAGTACAATAATCATCAGCTATGAAAAATGTGTAAATCATCTTAAGTTTATTGAGTTTAGCCAGAGTGTTACAGGTAGTGACATTCAAGTACAGCGGTTTTTATAACAGAGAAAAACACTGGGGAAATCTAGATATTTGACTGACAGACTGAGAATTTCAATGAATGGTGACATCACCACTCAAAATCTGATGGAAATTAAGAACAATCTTTATCATCAGAAAATGCTTATAACAAGGGGTGGAAAAAATGAAATTAAAACTATATATGTAGTGTGATTAAATAATCTTAAATATGGTATACAGAAAAAAGACTGAAAGAAAATATGACAAAATATTGCAGTCCACTGTGTCCTGGTGGCATAACTACTGTATATGTGAACTGGCAGTAGAGAAGGAATCAAGGGCATTTTTAAATTTCTGAAGAATAATTATTTCATTTGTACTTTTTATAACCGGTACTGTTTATGAGACCAAGTAATATTTAAGAAGAAAGTAGGACTCATGGCAATGGGGATGGATGGATTTGTCTATTCAATTTGTCAAAATGAAACAGATAACGAAATCAAGTCTAGAGGTCATAATATTTTAAAAAGGAGCTTTACAATTTTTAATTGCTCAGCCTTAAAACTGCAACACTTCAGCTTTGGGTAAGACAGGGACTATGACACCATTTCCATCCCTGATACATTCGAGATTTATTATCCTAATGACAGGTGTAATATTTCAAACTTATCTGCTCCCCTACAAGGTAATCCATCACAATGTAATTTATATAACATCTTCTCTTCCATCTCCTCTAATTTCGAAGCTCTAGACAAAACAAAAATGAAATTCCTGTGTAGAATGCAAGACTTTAATAACAGAATAAAGCCAGCACCAATATCATACTTTGTTTTGTAAAGCTTCTCGAAATAAATGACAAATTTTGATCTTCAGACGATAAAAGGTAAAGAGGCACTGAAGATGTCCATTGTGGGATAAAGCTCAGTGAAGGGGGAATTATTTGTCTTACTAAGTGAGGGCAGGCCTCAAGTCTAATCAGGTATGTTACTCCGCAGAATTTACCCAGCATGGTAGTTACAAAATGCCTCAGAATCTGGCATTAATTAAATATGCTTATTTTTCCTTTCTACATGCATCTGATAAAGAGTATCAAGGTTTCTGATCCATTTAAAAATTCTTCTTTATGGTGGCACAGTGTAGCCATTTTTAAACAAGAAAAAAAAAAAAAGAATAGAAAAAAGAAAGGGGAATAGGGCTTCCCTGGTGGCACAGTGGTTGAGAGTCCGCCTGCCGATGCAGGGGACACGGGTTCGTGCCCCGGTCCGGGAGGATCCCACATGCCGTGGAGCGGCTGGGCCCGTGAGCCATGGCCGCTGAGTCTGCGCGACCGGAGCCTGTGCTCCGCAACGGGAGAGGGCACAGCAGTGAGAGGCCCGCGTACCGCAAAAAAAAAAAAAAGAAAGAAAAAAAAGAAAGGGGACTAATCCCCAAAGTGCATTCCCTATGGAAGAAATTTAAAAAGGTGAGAGACCGAGGGACCAGATCTAGTGAGGCTCAACAGTCCTGTCAGCCACAAAGTCAGCGAAGCCACCCAAAACGCAGCCCGGCTCCCAGCCTGCAAAGTGTGCAGAGCCAGTCGGGGTTTCCGAGAGTGATGAACCCACAGGACGCTCTGCGCCACCTCGACACCTGTTTTCAGTTTTCAGGGTCTTGTCTGAAGTTAGCCTAACAGAAAACATACCAAAGGGGGAAAAAAAAATCCCTGCCAACTGGGAGGAAGAAGAAAAATGACAGAGACAGAGAGAGATGGAGAAAGAGAAGGAGAATGGGGAGGAGGACGAGGGGAAGGGGGAGGGGGGAGGGAGGGAGGGAGAGAGAGAGAAAGAAGAAAGGAAGCAAGGGGTACGGGGTATGGGGCATCTTCCACACCACAGAGCCCGAGGAAGGGCCCTGGCGGCGCTCACACACCTAGAACCAAGTCCTGTGGCCAAGCCTTCCTTCTGTTCCCCGCCCCCCTTTCCACCCTCTATAAAACCTTCCTCACATGCAAAGGAAGAAGACACACGACTTCAAAATCGGGAGCAGCTTAGGACACAGCTCTTGTGAATGCGTACAACAGATCTGAGTCATTTGTTCGTTTTGTAAACATGGAGAAATCACACTTTTAAAACTTCCTCGTCCAGTGACATTCACAGCACTTGACAATATGCTTAGCATTTACTCTTTTCCTTATTCACACCTAAAGATGTCAGGAGGGATAAATTTTCTTTCTCAGTGAGAGCTCACATACTCCAGTGCAGGTGGCAATTAGGAGCGAGCTCGCTAAGGGAGGCAGAAGCGGGCCTGACAGTGGCTGGGCCACGCAGAAACACAGAGAATCTCACCAAGGCCACTGCCTTCCTCTGGGAAAGCTTCTCACTCAGGGGCTCCCCCATCCCTCCCAAACTTAAATCCTCGGTAATTACCTGTTTCTGCCACTGTCTCCCTGACTAATCTGTAAGCCGCTCAACAACAGGGACCACCTTTGCTCATCATCTCTGCATCACAGTGCGTAGCGTATGATAGGGGCTCAGGGTTGATACCTGGCATCCAATCTTAAGGGCGGCTTAAAAATTACACCGTTCACCCCCTAGCTCTTCTGCAGAAAAGCGGTTCTGCGCAAGACCCAGAGAAGAGCTCTGTAAGGCATGGACTTCAGCGGGGTGGGTTAAGTCTAGATCTAGGTACCACGGGGCTCCACCATAAATTGGGGGATAGGTGTTGAGGTTCCTTCAGGCGAACACTGTCTCTTCTCAACTATTTCATTAGGATACAGTGAAGATGAGATGAAATGTTTTGCCCTCTTTGGAAAAAAGGACCTAACAAATACATCCAGGCAGTAACAAGAACATCATGAGGAAGGAGAACCCTGGAGACAGTTTCTGAAAGGGGAAAGCAGGGCGACTGGCTGATCTTGTTCATTTTCAAAGCCTTTGGGGGGTCCAAGTTCTAGTGCTGCAGTGTACGGTCTACGGACATTCACGAGCTCCAAAAGGTAGCACTAATGGGAGTGAAAGATGGTAAGGAGGGACAAAACAAAGGAAGGAAGGAAGGAAGGAAAGAAGCAAAATGGCTCTCAGAACTTGCTTTACAAACTCTACAGAAAAACTGAAAGATCTCAACTAACTACCTTTCTGAGCTTCTAATGAGGGTGACGCTGTTTGAGCCAGCCTAGAGTGTGGACCTGATCTGGATTGTGCAGGAAGTAGTGAGACAGCATCAACTCATTAGCACACATCCCCCAACATCGCAGAAGGACAAGGCTGTACAATAGCTCTCCGGTTTCCCTGAGGACAATTCTCTTCCTTAGCTAAAAATTGAGACAAAAGCCGAACGTGGTGAGATAGCTCGTTAAGTGACTGGGGAAGACTCACTCTGAGTCCCTCAACCAGCAGCCCCGTGAGGGAAAAGGTAGCAGGGAATTCAGGGGCCTATAGGGGAGGAGGCTAAAAATACATAAAGGGGGAACATCAAGGAGGAAGAGACATTGTGCCGGGGAGGCAATCGGCACACTAATTACAGGGGTCATCATTAGAAGCCATGAAATGAAATTAAGAAAAGGAAAATTTTAATTGTCAGGAAAAACTTGGTTGGGCTCATCGTGAGGGAGAGATGAGTTCTCTCATGATCTTCACACAGTCTGAAGGCCATTCATCTGTACAGAGTTGGTTCAGAATGAGCTAGAAATTATTTAAAGGGAATTTTATTTTTGTTACCAAAAGTAGACGAGGTTACTTGATGACACACAGAGGGCCTCTCGTATTTAATTTTATCATTCTGTTCCCTCTTCTAAATTAAATTGTAAAATAACGAATGATAAAAAAGCCTATGACTATTTCATTCCAAAAATATGATTCAACATGTAAGGAGATGGAACGGCAAAGTGAGAACAAGTGAGGAGAATGGAATACAGTCAAACGTGCTTCAATTGACAAGAGATTTACAGATGATGGCAAACTAGAAAGGAATAAGTACTAAAAATACGACTGGTTTCTCTTATTTTTCAGAATGAATTCAGTTACTTTATTTTTCAGAATTAATACAAAGGTGGCAATTAAACTTAATTGATCATTGTCAGGACACGGTAAAGAGCATCAGCTTTCAGATTTTAACCCAGTTTCAGGATGACAGTCTGTTAGCAGTCTCACAGCTGTCAGATAACTGAAAGTTGTAGCCCTAAACAGGGTTAAACCTTAGGTTGTAAGAAGAGACTACAGTATTGAAAGCTTATGGATTGGGAATAAAATGTCAAGAAAATCTATTTTCTCTTCCTCATTTGGGGGCTCAAGGAATGATTCATGTAACTTTCACTGAGTAAATGTCTGCTGACCACCCCTGTTTCCTAGGCACGGAGGACGCAAAGGCCAGGGGTTGAAATGGACCAGAAAACACATGACTCTATCCTGGTGGGCTGAGTACCAGGATGGACGTGAGCTTAGGGGGTCTGGGGGAGCTTACCGGGAGGCTTCTAAACACGACTGCAGGAGGGACAGTGATGCTGGGAAGAATCGTGAAGGAAGAGCAGGTAAGATGAGCACAGGCAAAAAGGTGAGAGAAAGCAATGCTTGCCATTCCATCATCCTCAGCGGATGGGTTTAAGAGCAGCAACTCCAGTGATATGCACAGATACCCTACTATGTATATTACACTAAAGGAAGCAATACTAAAGTCAGGTTTTCTGATATTACTCATATTTCCCCAGTAGTACTATTCTTACTATTATTATTATTTAAATGCATCCTAAAATGTAAGCTACCCAGGAGGTTGTCTGCTTGCTTCTTCCTCTTCCACCCACCCACCCACCACCATGAACTGAGGGCCTGTCACCTTGGTGGGTCCTGTGTTCACCAACATCAGTAAGGCCGAGCAGAGCTCCTGACCTAAATGACTCACTGTCTAGTGTCAGGGGAGAGAGTGCCGTTAAAATACAATGGAATAAGTTCTACGAGCGTCAGCAATGGCTTCCAGAGGAGAAAGGGGATTCCAAGCAGGGTGGGGAGCTCCCGCAAGGCCTACAGGGAAGAGAGGTCCAGGTACGTTTGGAGAACTCTAAGTGCTTGGCTCAGGGATGCTGGGGGAATGAGGCAGACCTGGATGACACCAGATGCTGCTAAGCAGTGACCCTTCCAGAGCAGCAAGGTGTCAGGGCGCTTGTTAAAAATTTTCCTCTCCCTATGTGAATTATCAACATGTAACATTTTGGACAAGGTTTCTCAGGATAAGTTATATCTTGTGATGAGGTACTCTGTGTTCTCCCCAGTTGTCGGCTCATCCTTGCCCCTTCGGGTCAATTGCAAATTCAGGGATAGAGCTATAAATAAGTTTTCAGAGACTCTCTTAAAAAACCTTTGGTCTGATTTCATATCCAAAGATGTCTTGGGCATTGTGATGGCCTGATTCAGTCCTTATCAAAAAACCTTTTCCATAAACATTCAATTTCACCATACACACTGTATTTATTACTCCTGTAATGAATTGCATTTCAAATCCCACTCCTGCCAACAGGCACCACATTTTGAAAGGACAGACAGCCTGAAGGCAGATTCAAAAGTAGAGTTTACAGCACTCAGGATTTTCTAATGCAGGCTTTCATCTTGTATGACGTTAAACATATAATTGCTAACTTGATTTTTCTTTTCTTCTCTGTATCGCTTCTGAGGTTCTGATGAAATGTTTGCTGCCATTGCTAATGAAATTCAGAAAAGGACTGTTGTTTTTTTTACTCTGCTTGGGAACTGTGATGCAATAGATGTTTGCATACTGCTGTCAGGACAAATAAGATTCGTTATTCCTAAGTGCAAAGGGAACACGGCTTTTCAAAAGAAAAGTGAGAAGAAAATTCAAGCAGAGAGGACTTGGGGAAATTTGGCAGGAAGAAACTTTTGTGTTCTGCTGATCTGATGTATGAGAAACATTTTCAAGAAGTTTTATGTAAAAGGCAGTTTCTTTTTTTTTCCAACCCAACATCTAGGGTAGAAAAACACAGTGCCTTCAAGTGAACTGTTTGCCAATTAGAGGAAAACAGTACTTTGGTGGATGGTAAGTGGGAATGACTGACAGTTCTGGGTCCTGTCACTTGGGAGGTCATGCCACTTAAGCTATTGTTCTTTCACCAACCTGAAAAATAAAGGAATGAGAAGAGGAAGGAAGGTGGACTCTATAGTTTTAAAAACCCATTCCAGTTTTAAATCCTTTATCCTTATAATCACTATCAAAGTTTACCACTATCTGAAAACCAAAAAAACAAAGATTTTCATGAATATTTAGGTAGTCAACTCAAATGACTCTTCATACTGATTCCAAGGCAAACTTGTTGCCTTCAAGAGTCAACCTATTTGCAAACCAAACTTGCACAACATCCTAATTTATGTTACAGAAATAAGTGGCCATTACTAACCCAGCAAATAAAATTTGGATTTCAAGTGATGAAAACATGTTTCACTATGACCAATGTTAAGTATAAATTGAGCAACAGAGATGGTTACCCAAGTATAGCAGATAGGTACAATGCGGTTATTACTAACATGTTGAAAACAGTATTCAGGAAGCCTTATAATCACAGCATTATTTTCCAAGAGTCAGTGGACTACAAAGAAGAATTATGTTCAGACCTGACACATACTTAGAGGAGGAGTAGGGCTATAAGTCAGCAACAATAACAGAAATTAAGTCAGTAGCTGAAATACATTTTCTTACTATGCCACAGACACTTAGGTACTTGTAAAAGAGAACATTTGCCCATTCTTCTTTCCATACTCCAGATTACGAAGTCCTCATATAGACAAACCTCATTTCCCCAAATTATAATTATTTTTTCACCAGTTAGTTGCAATTCACACAAACCCATAATCTCACAAACATTAAGTAGCCCACCGGTCATTGAAAAGGGCAAGGAGGTCAGACCTGGGGACATTACTGAATATAGATGGCCAAATCACTGTATTAGTTGGGGGAAAGGATTCCCATAGCTTCCAGATGTCCTGCTGGTGTAGCCAACAGGACCATCAGTTTAAAAATATGAAAACCACACATTGGAGCCAGTATTTCTCTTGGAATTATTATTTGAAGAAGTACCGATCTGGAAGCCCAAAGACTAAAATGTGGCTTGCAAAGAATTTTCAAACAAGGAACGCACATTCTCCAAAAGCACAAGTTGGATGCAGCTAATATTTACTCTTCCACGTTCCAGACAGTAAAATGCCACACATGGCAAATGAACCGTGAACCCGACCACGTGAATTTCCCTGTGGTCAGCTTCTCCCATTTCTGTTCCACAGCAGTTTCACTCAGCGAGACCACCAGCATCCTCGTCACTTCTCTGAATCCATTCTGATCCTCGTCATCCTTTCATAGCTTCCGACTCTGCACATAACCAGTCCCCCCCACCCCCCATCTCCTAGCCAACTTGTGATTGGGGCAGTGAGGAAGGAGCAAGGGCCTCAGAGTCAGATCTAGGTGGATCCTGCCTCCCCTAGCTGTCTGATCGCTGGAAAGGCACCACCTCTCAGAGCCTTAGTTTCCTTGTCTGTAAAATGGGACAACACTCAACTGGCAGGACTGTCGTGAGGACTGAGAATTTAACTGAATATCTTATTTAATTGGAGGATACTGATTATTTAATGTATGCAGCACATAATAAAGCACCCATCAGGTCTTCTCTCCCTTTCTTTTCCCTTGGATTCCAGGAGACTGGATGCGTTTTCTTTTGTTTTCTGCCTCAATTCTTTCATATCTTCTTCAAAACCGCTTCAATGATCCCCTCTTCCTGGCACTGAGGTCCTGTCAGGGCTTAACTTTCCCTGTTCTTCTCCCTCCACTACAAGGTGCTGTGATGATATGTGGCCTCCCCTAGTTTGTTATTTTCCTAGTCCTGCCTATTCACCTCCTTGTTATAGTGTCTTAGTACAGTGCCATATGCACACAGGGCCATAAATGATGTTTTCTGAGGATCTAGCTCACCCAGTGCCACTATATTAATTGTTTAGAGGATACATCAACCAACCTACCCACTTTGAACTTTCCCCTTCAGTTGAGCAATGCTTAGTCCTCAATCTGAAACACCCTAAATCATCAGTAACTCTTATTTATCACTATAATTTTTTTAAGAAGATGTTGGGGGTAGGAGTTTATTAATTAATTAATTTATTTTTGCTGTGTTGGGTCGTCGTTTCTGTGCGAGGGCTTTCTCTAGTTGCGGCAAGAGGGGGCCACTCTTCATCGCGGTGCGCGGGCCTCTCACTGTCGTGGCCTCTCTTGTTGCAGAGCGCAGGCTCCAGATGCGCAGGCTCAGTAGTTGTGGCTCACGGAACTAGTTGCTCCGCAGCATGTGGGATCCTCCCAGACCAGGGCTCGAACCCGTGTCCCCTGCATTGGCAGGCAGATTCTCAACCACTGCGCCACCAGGGAAGCCCAGTAACTCTTATTCTATATGACATCTGCTTATCTTTCTTCTGTGAGTCTTTCTCTCCTCTGTCTCACTGTATCATGTCCCATGTTAATGATCTGACAAATAAGTAACCTCTAGCCATGTTCCACTTGTCCTCTCTGGGGCATAATTCAGACTACTCCAAGAGCTGGTGTTGGTTTCCCACCTCTCAGCCTGTGCAATATCCCCTCTGTTGTTCCTTTCTTTGTTTACAGACAAAAAGGGACAATTTTAATTACCTCCTGGCTGGATGTCTATAACTTTCCTCCCAGTGTTCTCAGAGAGACCTCATGGAAAGAGACAACATGGGCTTAAATCTTGCCTCCCTCAGTACTTCTGTGTTTTTGAGCGAGTTACCCAATCCTTCTGAGTGTTTCCTCAATCTGTAAATGGGAAAACAACACCTGTGTGGTAGGGTGGCTCTGAGGATAAAAACATTTTGCGTAAAATGCTAAATATGGGCCTCAACATATGACAGCTGTCAAGACGGGGGAAAAGATTTTTCTTAAACCTCCGGAGCTGCTTCCCATCACCCAACCACTCCATCCCGCCCCATCCCAGACCTTTTAGTGGCAGTAATTTTGAGTGTTTGACCTTCCTTTCACCGTCCCACCGTGACTTCCCTCTGTGGTACAAAACATGCCCAAGAACCTCATCTACTGCTTCAAGACTTCTTTCTAGGTTGTTTCAAGTTATTTCATAATCCTTTTTTTGGCCCAATCCTTCTCACACACACTCTGCCCACCATCCCCTATGCCCACATTCTGAGCTCTCTCATCTCAAGATGTCCTTGAAATGCCAGCTCCCAACTTTCCTGATTAAATATAATGGACACTGTTACCTTCTAACCCTTGAGAAAAACAATTCTGCTCCAGCAGGGGGAGGTGGGGAGAATGCTGGTCAGATCAGGTAACCTGCTCCCAACTTGCTATGTGACCTGGGCTAAGGCACTTCACTTGTCTAAGCCAGGGAGGCAGACTGGATGTCTCCAAGCTCCTTCTAGGCTCAAAGATTAGATTCTCTGAATTCAGTATATTCGGATGCCCAGTCTTGTCTGCCTATCTGCCTATCTGTGTTGTTCTGCTGCTGTGTGAATAAACTTGAGGCCCCTTAGCCTCAGCACTGTTCTCAAGGGCAGAGACCATTATCTGGGTAACTCACTTAGCACAGCCTGGAGCGAGGTGCCACAGACAGTACTTAACACACGCATTTAGATGACAATGATCAAAGCACCTCCCGTGAGGCACAGACAGCTGCCACTAGATGACTCAGACCTCTCTGCAAAATGGCTTAGTTTAGCACTCTTTCAGTCTAAAGAACAGGCTCTGAGTGAAGAGCGAAGTGAACTGAATACGCTTTAACTAATTTAACCTCCCAATGGCCCTGTATGGTCAGGAGTTTTTATCTCTATAACACAGATGAGAACGTACAGACACAGAGAGCTCCATCCACTCCTCCGGAGTCACCAGTGGACCCAGGGGTCCGAGTGAGTAGTGGAAAAACCCTAGACTGACTGGGAGGGAGACCTGAGTTCCAGGCAGGCTTCTGCCATTAGCCATGTGTGTGATCTTGGAGGTGGCAGTTTTGGGGCCTTACTTTCCTCATCTGGAAAATGGCCTTGAGCAGTGGTTCTCAAGCCTGGCAGGGTATCAGGACCACAAAGAAAACAATATTAGAAACAAATCTAGACTCCCGGGCCCGCTCTTGGAGATTCTTATTCCATGGATCTGGAGTGGGGCTCAGTACACTTTATTTTCTGCATGTGCCCCGCTATGGGAACAAAGGTCACTGGCAGCTATAAATGCCTATGACACTGGCGTCACAGCTTAGTGTTCCATTCAGACAACTTTGTCTCTTCCAAGTTCCAAGGCCCATTAGATCATCTAATCCTTCTCTTTGTCTCTTGAGGAGAACCCAAACTGGACTATTTCCAAGCATATTAGATGGGAGCTTACCACATGCAAGAAAACCCAAAGAATTTTGAAATCAAATGTTGGTTCATGAGACTCACAGGGTCAGTAAAGAGGTAACCTTGTTTTGATAGAAATCCAAGCTAAAGTGCAGCGAGTCCTGCGTAGCCAGCCCGAAAGGCTGAAGAGGAATGGGAAAAGGCAACAGGCTTGCTATAGCAGCATAAGAAGCTTCTTTTTAAAACAAAAACCTGTAATACATCTGGATCTGCTTGACGAAAGCTTAAAGATTCAGTGAAAGTCTTATTAACAAGGGAAGAGCGAACCCAAGAATTGGTTTGCTTTGTAGTCTGAGCGCTCTTATCTATTGAAGGCTTACTATGTGTGCCAGGCCCTGTGGTAAGCATTTTACACACAATACTCCGTTTCACTGAACCAACTCTGATGCAAGTATTCACCTTTTGTTGAAAACTAAGCTCACAGAGCTAGCCAAACCCTGGTATATTTGACTCCATAAACCATGTAATACTACAAACATGACCTTAATACCTAATAAGCTTTAGGTCAAAATTTCTAGAATATCCAACACTGAATAGGAGAGCTCAGCAAATCTGCCAGGTTTCTAGGGATCTATGAATTGGAGACAGAAGTATGTCTTCTATGGAATTCTCAGATGTGCTTCACTTAGCGGAATTTGGACAAATGGAAAGAAGATAATAAATATAATTTAGAAAATTTGAATCCACCTCCCATTCTTGATGTTGGTTTGATGGTGTGAGTGCCCTTGAAAAGGCAGTTTTCATATCTGGCTGTGGGTTCCATATCAGCAGAGTGAGGGTGATAGGAGCTACTTACATGGCAGAGATGCTGTGAGAATTAAACAGATTTAAGTCCACAAAGCAGCTTTGATCTCTTCAGAGAAAGGTGACAAATAAATGAATTAGGGAACTATTATTTGTCCTTCTAAAGGCCATAGCTGACTGAGGCTTATAAGAAGCACCCTAGAGACAAGACATCCTCCATCATTTTCTAAACTTTCCAAATTTTACCCCTGCAAATAAACCTGTGATTGCAAGAGGTGGACCAGACTATAGGCTGCAACTTCATTATTGATTGGAATTTGAAATACAGTAACAAACTAGTGGGTACCAGTGGGGAGAGGGAAGGGGGAGGGGCACGGTAGGGGTGTGGGATGAAAACTATTATGTATAAAATAAGCTACAAGGATATACTGTACAACACGGGGAATATAGCCAATATTTTATAATAACTATAAGTGGAGCATAACCTTTAAAAACTGTGGATCACTATATTACACACCTGTAACTTACATAATATTGTACACCAACTATAGTTCAAAAAGAAAATACAATAAGTCTGTCTTAAATTCTTTCCAAGGGGATTTCGGTTCTGAAACCCAATTTGGATTCTGTTGAAGTAACTTCTTACAACACGGTCTGATTTTTGAAGGTCGGCGCCCAAACTGTGCTATTATAAAGTATTCAGAGAAAAGTGTACAAAAAGCATTCAGTTGTTTTCTGTTAAAAAGCAAAGCAGAAAATACATATTTTTTAAACTTCAGGAAGAAGAAAATTTATAGTTTTCGTCTTTCGCTCTCTAGGAGTAGAAAGAATAATGAATTGCAGGGTTGTCATGAGCTTATTAAATATGTTAAGGTATTATTAGGTATAAACAATACTGTTAAAAAGCAAAGCAGAAAATACATATTTTTTAAACTTCAGGAAGAAGAAAATTTATAGTTTTCGTCTTTCGCATGCTGTTTTCCTACCCTATTTGAGGTTACTCTTTCCCATTACACAGCTCTTGACATTTACACAGCGTTTTACAATCTTTTTATTATCTCATGTTCACAGGAGGCACCCTATGAGGGAGAGCCCTCGGTACAGATAACCCTTTTACAGGTGAGGAAACAGTCATAGAAGCCTAATGACTTGTTCAAAATTATGAGAAACTTTTCTTACTTTATATATAAGACATTTTACCACCTCTTTGAGAGTGTCAGCACAAACTCAAAGACTGAACACATAAAGGGAACAAGGTTTGGGTTTCTCTTTTAGTGGACTCAATATTACATTAAAACTGAAAGGAGCCTGTGGTCATCTACTTCAAACCCCGCACTTTACAGATGTGACCCGGAGAGAGGTGAGTGCTCAAGGCCTCATGCTCTTCAGAGCCAGTGTCAGGACGCCCACCACTCATCCAAATCCCAGACCCGCAGGCTTCCCATGTGGACTGCCCCTTCTTGTTGGGATGTGAAACTCTAAAGGGTTAGATCTAAACTGTTTTCTTTAGCACCTAGTATACATTCAAGGCTGAAGAAATGAATGTCATTAGACGTGGAATTAAATCTAGAGTCCTCCAGGTGCCAGCTTATCACTGGTCCTTGAAGTACTCAAACCTCTGGAGCAGATCTGTGTTCCTCTGAGACTAGCCTTCCTTCCCACGGAGATTATCAAAAGGGCAGTGGAGCAGATTGCCATACTTCTCATGGTGGGTCACAGAATGAGTTCTGCTTTTCCCTAGCAAGAGAGCAGCTTTATTTCCACCCCTCTGAAAGCTACATTCTCCAAATCCTTAAAGCAACCCATCCACTCCTGTTCCTACATCATCATTCCTCCCCATTCAGCTTACCCAATTTTTACTCTAACTCCTAACCTCATTGGCCCCAAAGTCAACAGTTTAGGTAACGGTGGTTCTTTTGTAGGGGTCTGGAGAGAAGTGCTAATAATGACCATTCTTACTACTAATATCACCACCATCACTACCTCTACCCCCCATCATTTTATTGAGTGTTCACTGCGTTCCATGCCCTGTGCTAAGTGAACACTCTGTGTGAATTAATCCAATTCATTATGTGTCTCACTACAACTCTATGAGGCAGGTTACAAATATACCCATTTTACAGACAAGGAAACTGAGGCACAGAGAGGTAAAGTTGCCCAATGTCCCACCACTAATTCTGGTCCAAGAGGCCACACTCGTTACCAGTCTCTATACTGTGATGGCGTCACAAGATAAGGAAGGGCCTCCAGACTCTGAGTTTGTCCAGTGGAACAAGCCGGACAGGTGTGCTGCTGGAGAATAAGATCATCTGGCAATGAAGTTGTCTATAATCAAAGGTTGATGTGGATTCCAAGTAGAAATCCACATAAACACCTAACTCCAAACAAAACAAAGCACAGTATTTGTTCAAAAGGAAATGTTCTTGTTAACTAAAAAGAAAGGAAACAGGATATTAAAAGACAATGGCAATTCAAAGGGGTTGTGGCAGCTTTGAAGGAAGAGCCAAGTTGAATAGCCCTGCTCACAGCCTAGGGTTCCTGCAGTGCTGAGCTACTGCAGTTCCCTGGGCTGAACAAACCTGGGGTGCAACAGCAAGGCTGCGCTGGGTTTTCAAACACTACCAAGAACGTCTTTATTGTGTCACCGAGAGAACCTATTAAGAAAGGATGCCCTGCTGTGGATTGAGGTCAGCCTGGTCTTGCTACACTTCAGACTTGGTTTCCCAGGTGGCAATGTTACTGAGAACATCCTTGATGCTGCAACATGATTCAAGAGTGGTTTTCTCTGCATCTAAACTCACAGTTCAATCTTGGGTGAGTCTGAACAATGCTCTTCACTTTTCTTTGGCTTGCAGACTGTTTGTCTAAGGGGACAGGCACGACATAGGTAGCAGAGAAGGCACTGAGCTGGGGTCAGGAGATCTGACTTCAGGTCTCGCTCACGCAGTAGCCAGACATTTCCTCATCTATGAGAGGGTTAGAACTAGATGACCTGGGATATTATTTCCAACTATAACATTTGAAGACTGTAACTCTCCCTGTCACTAAAAAGAAAGAGGAAAACCACAAGAAAATGGAAACCCAGCTGACTGGAATTAATGGAAAGGCTGATACTGTTTCTGATGAAACAGTGGTGATGGATATCCTATCACTGATTAACGCAAGAAAACAAACAGAAAGGTTGAGATTCTGTGCACCAGCCTCTGAATCATATGGAGGATCCTCAAGACCACATTTTGAAAATCCCTGAGTTGGGCTTTCAGGAGAGAACTACTCATCACCACTTCTGGCCTGGCAGCTAATCAAGTTACCAAACCAACAGGGCTCAGCATCCCGAATTTCTCCAATGAAAATGTGCATCAAGATACCCCTTTGCCAGGCACAGAACCCAGTCCCAGCTCTTGAGGTGCTCAGTCATTCACAGGTTCATAGCTCTCCACGTGCTTTTATACACGTTTATTTTCTTTTCACTAGAAGCTGATGCAACAGGCATGGAAATTGATCTTTAAATGGGGAATATCATTATTATACTTAGCTCCACTTCACCCTTGCATTAATGCATGATCTTATAAACAGTTTAGAAATCACTTGTACAGACAGATGCATCACGAAGGTCTCTACCATTGGGTTTAGAACATGCTACTTGCAGACATGATTCTGACAGTCAATTTCAATGTGAGAATTTTTAAAAAGATCAGAAGAATCTGTAGAAAAGGGCCAGTGAAGGGTCTTTGGGGGATGTCTGCCTCTTAAAAGTGACTAACAAACTTGAAAAAATGACCAGTGCTATTTCCTTAATTAGAACAGTTCACAAATAGGTAATCTTTTATCGAGGAGGAGCTCTTTAATACATACTAATCTCAAAAGATTCAAAGGGAGTTCCCAGATTACCTATTTATAATCCATTCAGACCCATTTAGAGATGTTGAGAACCTTTGTTAAACCCATTTGTAATAATCCCTATGATAATTAGTTACCTAATACAGTTTTGACAATTATATACATATTGACAATTATATACATATATTTGACAATTATATACATATATTTCGTGGTTACTTATCCATACCGGAGAAATGAGTCCTTCAGGTCAAACGTTCCAATCTATAATATTCCTAAAGAAATATTACTTTCAACACCTTTTATTTCTGGACATTCTGTGCCCAATACTTGTATAAAATATACCCCCAACCTCCTTACTTCTGCACCTGCTTTCTTGTAATATAGCTGTCCCTCGCACACAATACTAAGTTTGTTTTTTAGCTCAATGAAAGGGCCTTTTGAAAAATAATACTCTCTTGCTTTCAACTTGACCAAGAAATGAAGCATAAAATATTTAAGTTATTTCGGACAAACCCATAAAACCAATTTCTTAACCCAGAATACTCTTTAAAGTCTCCTTTAAAGGCAACATTCTGTAATGGTTCAAAGGAATAAAAAACAAGTATTTTTCAGTTGGTAATTAATTCCCAATTTTTGGTTTTCCCTTTCCTTTCTCTTTCTCTCTTTTAAACCAGAGTTTTCTTTTTAGACTTATTTTTAAAAATTATGCATGCATATGGTTAAAAACTCAACAGAAGTGAATAAAATGAGAAATAAAAGACTCCCTCCCTGTCCACAACCCACATTTCAGTCCTCAGAAATAACTACTGTTAGGTTTTTGTGTATACTTCAAGAAATCCCTTACACACACACACACACACACGTCTACTGTTCATTCAAAAGAGAACCTATGTTAATATATATTGTTGGGGGCTTCCCTGGTGGCGCAGTCGTTAAGAATCCACCTGCTGATGCAGGGGACGCGGGTTTGAGCCCTGGTCCGGGAAGATCCCACATGCCGCGGGGCAACTAAGCCCGTACGTCACAACTACTGAGCCTGCGCTCTAGAGCCCGCGAGCCACAACTACTGAGCCCGTGTGCCACAACTACCGAAGCCTGTGCACCTAGAGCCCGTGCTCCACAGCATGAGAAGCCACCCCAACGAGAAGCATGTGCACCGCAACGAAGAGTAGCCCCCGCTCACCGCAACTAGAGAAAGCCCACGCGCAGCAACAAAGACACAATGCAGCCAAAAATAAATAAAAGAAATAACCTTAAAAAAGAAAAAAAATATATATATATATTGTTTTGCACCTTGATTTTTACATCTAATAATATATTTGGGGATTTCATATTGGCACACACAAGTTGACTTCATTTTTAAAAATAGCTGCTTAATATTTTATTTTATAGGTATCTAGAATTCACTTAATGAATCCCCTAATAAATAACATTTAAGTAGCTTCCTGTCCCCCTCTTTTACTGAGGTATAACTGACATGCAACGAACTAATATTTAAAGTGTATAATTTGATAAGTTTGACATAGGTATGTATCCGTGAAGCCATCACCACAGTCAAGATAGTGAATCAATCATTCCCCAAATTTCCTTTTGCCCTGGGTTATCCCTTCCTTCCACCCCTTCCCACTCCCCACTCCCAGGCAACAGCTGATCCATTTTCTGCCATTTTAGATCAATTTGCACTGCAAAGAATTTTATATAAAGAATCATATAGTATGTGCTTTTTTTTTTTTCTTCCTGGCTCCTTGCTGCATATATCAAAAGTTTGTTCCTGCTTTTTTGCTGAGCAGTCTTACATTCTATGGATATACCATAGAGTGTTTATCCATTCATCAGTTGATGGACATTTAGATTGTTTCCAGTTTTGAATGACTACAAATAAAGCTGTTATGAACATCTGTGTACTAGAAGTCTTCGTATGGACATATGTTTCCAATGCTTTCGTGTAATACCTAGGAATGGGATGGCTGGATCATATGGTAGGTATACATTAACTAAACTGTTGAATTGTTTTCCAAAGTGGCTGTATCATTTTACAGTCCCACCAGCTGTGTAAGAGACTGACATACTCCATATCCTTGCTACCACTTGGTCAGTTTTGTTTTGTTTTTAAATTTTAGCCATCCTAATAGGTGTGTGGTGGTATCTCATTATGATTTTAATCTGTATTTCCCTAATGACTAAAGAGACTTTACATGTACTTATTTGTCACCAGCATATTTTAAGTGTCTGTTCACTTCAATACTTTGTCCATTTCCATATCTTTTCAAAGTTTATTTTTTTAAACATATGGATAGTCAATTGCTATAGGACCACTTGTTGAAAAAGACTATCCTTTCTTCACTGAATTGTTTTTGTATGTTTGTGGAGAATTAATTGGTTGCCTGTATATGGGTCTACTTCTGGACCCTATTCTGTTCCACTAATTTGTTTAACTGTGTCTATCTTACTACATTTTCTTGATTACTATAGCTTTAAAAGTCTTGAAGTCAGACAGAATAACTTCTCTAAATTTGTTCCTCGTTTTCCAAGTCATTTTGGCTGCTCTAGGTCCTTCGCATTTCCCAATGAATTTCAGAACAAGCTTGTCAATATCCATGCCCTCTCCCTCCTCTCCCCACCAAAAATCTTGGGATTTTGATTGGGGTTGCTTGAATCAACAGATCAATTTGGTGAGAAACGACTTAAGTAAATTGAGTCTTCCAGCTCATTTACATGGTGTGTCTCTCCGTTTATTTAGGTCTTCTTTGGTTTCTCTCGGCAGTGTTTGTAGCATTTAGTGCACACTTTCGTCAGATACATTTATAGGTACTTCATATTTTTTGATGATACCATAAATGGCATTTAATAATTTCCAATTTCTGATAGTTTATTGCCGGTATTTAGAAATAATAATTTGTTTATCGATTCTGTATCCTGCACATTTGCTAAACTCACTTACTGGTTCTAGTAGCTTTATTGGAGATTCCATTGGATCCCCTGCACAGATGATCATGTCATCTTCAAATAAAGAGTTTTACTACTTTCTTTCCAATCTAGATGCTTTTTATGCTTTTTCTCACCTTACTGCACTGTTAGAATACCCAGTACAATGCTGAATAGAAGTGGTGAGGGCAGACATCCTTGCTTCTTTCCTGAGAGGACAAGCTTTCAGTTTTTTTTTTTTACCACAAACTATGATTTTAGCTACAGGTTTTTCATAAACACCATTCTTAGGTTTAAGAAGGTCCCTTCTATTCTTAGTTTGCTGAGAGCTTTTATCAAGAATCAATATTGGATTTTGTCAAATGCTTTTTCCGCATCTATTGATCCGTTAATATGGTAAATTACATTGATCAATTTTCAAATGTTAAACTAAATTTGCATTTCTGAAATAAATCCTACTTGGTCATGATGTATTATCTTTTTAATATATATTTGGATTCCATTTGCTAAAAATTTGTTTAGGATTTTTGTATCTATGTTTATGAGGAATATTGTATTTGTAGCTTTCTTGTAATAACTGTTTATGGTATCTGGGTAATGCTGACCTCAAAGAATGTGTTGGGCAGTATTTTTTTTTAAATTAATTATTTAGTTAGTTAGTTTTGGGGGATGTGTTGGGTCTTTGTTGCTGCACGCGGGCTTTCTCTAGTTGCGGTAAGCAGGGGCTACTCTTCGTTGCGGTGCGTGGGCTTCTCACGCGGTGGCTTCTCTTGTTGTGGAGCACGGGCTCTAGGTGCACGGCCTTCAATAGTTGTGGCACACAGGCTCAGCAGTTGTGGCTCGAGAGCTCTAGAGTGCAGGCTCAGTAGTTGTGGCTCACGGGCTTAGTTGCTCCGCGGCATGTGGGATCTTCCCAGACCAGGGCTTGAACCCATGTCCCCTGCATTGGCAGGCAGATTCTTAACCACTGTGCCACCAGGGAAGTCCCAGTATTTTCTTTTTTGATTTTCTGTAAAAGTTTGTGTAGAATTGGTATTATTTCTTCCTTAAATATTTGGTAAAATTCATCATGAAGCCATCTTGGCCTGGAGTTTTCTTTGTGGAAAATTTTTTTTTAACTGCAATTAAATTTCTGTAATAGATGCAGCACTATTTAAGTTATCTATTTCTTCATAAGTGAGCCTTGGTAGTTTGAGGCTTTAAAGGAATTTTTCCATTTCATCTATGGTGTTGGATTAATTGGCATAAAGTTGTTCATAATATTCACTTAACCTTCTAACACGTGTAACGCTTATGTTGATGTAACATCTCTCATTCCAGATACTAGTAATTAATATAATCTTTCTGTTTTGCTTTGTTTTTTCCTCCTTGGTCTGGCTAGAGGTATATCAATTGTGTCGATCTTCTCAAACAAACTGCTTTTAGTTTCACTGAGTTTTTCTACCGATTAATTTCTATTTGACTAATAATTTCCACTCTGATCTTTATTTTTTCTTTCATCTGGTTACCTTTGATTTCATTTGTTCTTCTTTTCCAGTTTTTAACATGGAAACTGAGGTGACTGATTTGAGAACTTCCTTCTTTTCTAATATGAGCAGGTGTTTAATGCTACAAATTTCTCTCTATTGCTTTAGCTGCACTCCATATATATATATATATATATATATATATATATTTTTTTTTTTTTTTTTGCACTCCATATATTTTGATATGTTATGTTTTAATTTCGTTTAGCTCAAAATACTTCTAAATTTCTCTTTGATCTCTTTGACTACAGGTTATCTAGAAGTATTTAGTTTCCAAATATTTAGAAACTTTCCAGATACCTTTCTGTTACTGATTTCTAACTTATTCCACGGTGGTCAGAGAACATACTTTTGTAACTTGAATTCTTTAATTTTATTGAGACATGGTCTCTTTTAGTAAATACCGCATATGCACTTGAAAAGTTGTTACTTGAAAAGTAACAACTGCTGTTGTTAGGTGGAAAGTTCTATAAATGTCAATTAGGTGAAATTTGGTGATAGTTTTCTATATCCTTACCGATTTTTGGAGTACTTGCCTATCAGTTGTTGTGAAATCTCTGACTATAATTGTGAATTCACCTATTTTTCCCTGCGGTTCTATCAGTTTTTGTTTCAATAATTTTGAAGCTTTTTTATTAGATGCATCAGTGTATGCCCTCTTGATGAACTGACCTCTTTCACATTATAAAATGACTCTCTTTATCCCTGGTAATATTCTTTGCTGTGAAATCTACTTTCTCTAATTAATATAGTCACATCAGTTTTCTCTTGATTAGTGTCAGCATGTGCTTCCATTCTTTTACTTTTAGTCTATTTGTGTCTTTATATTTAAAGTCATTTTCTTTTTGTTTTTTTTAAAGTGAGTCTCTTATAGATAGCAATATAGTTGGAGTCTACTTCTATATCTAGTCTGATAATCCCTGTCTATTGACTGCTATGCTTAGACCACTTATATTTAATGAGTATTGATATGATTGAGTTCAAACCCACCATCTTGCTATTTGTTTTCTATTTGTCCCATCCGTTCTTTATTACTTCCTTCCTCTTTTTCTTTTTTCTGGGGGTGAGGGGAATGGGTGCTAGTAACTTTTGGATTAATTGAGTATTCCTTATGATTCCACCTTATCTTCTTTGTAGGCTTATTAGCTATAATCCTTTGTTGTGGTATTTTAGTGGTTGCTTTAGATTATAGTACATATCTTTAACTTATCACAGTCTACCTTCAAATGATACTACTATACTACTCCATCTATACTATAAGAGAATTAAAACAGTGTACTTCCATTTCTCCCCTCCTGGCCTTTGTGCTATTGTCATATATTCTATATTCTATTCCTACATCTGATATAAACACTGTTATTTCTGCTTTAAAAAGTTAATGATTAGGGACTTCCCTGGTGGCACAGTGGTTAAGAATCCGCTTGCCAGTGCTGGGGACATGGGTTCGAGCCCTGGTCCAGGAAGATCCCACATGCCGTGGATTAAGCTGAGTACAACTCAACTCAACTAAGCCCGTGTGCCACAACAACTAAGCCTGCGTGCCACAACTACTGAAGCCTGTACAACTACAGCCTGGGCTCCACAACAAGAGAAGCCACCGCAACGAGAGGCCGGCGCACCGCAACGAAGAGTAGCCCCTGCTTGCCGCAACTAGAGAAAGGCCACACGCAGCAACGAAGACCCAACACAGCCAAAGATAAAAATAAAAAAATTTATTAAAAAAAAAGTTAATGACTGAAGAGGTTAAAATAATAAGGAAAAAATGCTGATATATACCTATATAGCTATCATTTATGGTGCTCTTTATTTTTTGGGTGGAGAACCAGCTTTACATTTGGTATCATTTTCTTTTCCCTTGAAGGATTTCCTTTAACATTTCTTGTAATGCAAGTCCTGCTGATGAATTCTTTCACATTTTGTGTCTGAAAAAGTCTTTACATCATCATTTTTTAAAGATATTTTAAGATATTTTTAAGAATTTTAGAGTGACAGTCTTTTTCCTTGCAGTACTTTAAATATTTTGCTCCACTGTTTTTTAGCTTGTGTGTGTTTTTTTCTTAATGAGAAATGTGCTGTCATCTTTATATTTGTTGATTTGTGTGTAATGCATCCTTTCCCGCTCTTGTTGCTTGTAAGATTTTTCTCTTTATCACTTGTTTTAAGCAATTTGATTACAACATGACTTGGTGTAGCTTCTTTCATGTGTTCTTGTGCTTGGGGTTTGTTGAATTTGGATCTATGAGTTTATAGTGTTCAACAAATTTGGAAAAATTTCAGTCATTATTTCTTTAAATATTTTTTTAGTCTTCCTATCTCTCTCCTCTCATTTGGGAACCTCAATGACACATATATATGACTCCCTGAAATTTTCCCATAGTTCACTGGTGCCCTTTTCACTTTTTTAAAGCCTTCTCGTGTGTGTGTGTGTGTGTGTGTGTGTGCGCGCGCGCGCGTGCGTGTTTGATTTTGGAGAGTTTTCATTGCTATGTCATCCAGTTCATTAGTCTTTTCTTCTGCAATGTCTGTGTTGTTGTTAATCCCATACAGTGCTCTTTTCTTTCCTTCCTTCCTCCCTCCCTCCTTCCTTAAAAAAATCTTAGCCATTGTAGGTTTCATCTCTAGAAGTTTAATCTGTGTCTTTAAAAAGATGTAAAAAGATATATCTCCTTACTTAATATGGGCAATCTTTCCTCTAGCCTTCTGAACATACGGAATGCAGTCATAACAATTATTTTAATACCCTTGCCTACCTATTTTTATATCTATGCTATTTCTGGATCAGTTTCAATGGATTGATTTTTTTCCCCCTCATTACGGGTTGTCTTCTTTTGCTACTATGCTTGCCTGCTAATTTTTGACTGGATGCCAAGCATTGTGGGGTGACATTTATTTTTGTCTTCTTATAAACATTCTTGTGTTTTGTTCTGGGCTGCAGTTAAATTAACTGGAAACAGTTTTGTCCTCTGGGATCTTGCTTGTGAGATTTGTTCAGGGTGACCAGAGCTGTGTTTAATCTATGGTTAGTTTTTGCTGCACTATTGAGGCAAGACTTTAACAATATCCCTGAAATATGAAATTTCGTCCTTTCTGGCTGTTGAGAACAGACATTATTCCCATCCCTCTGTGAGTTCCAGGCACTGTTCTCTCAGATCCTTTAGATTGTTCTTTCCCTGGCCTTGGGTCATTTCCTCATATGCATGCACTCCTCTGTACTCAATACTCAAGGGAGACCTCCTCAGCTCTCCAAGTTTCTGTCTTTGCACAGCTCTCTACTCTAGACTAACTATCTTGGCTTCCTTGGACTTTTAGCTACATCTCCTCCAATAAGGGAGACAACAGGGATCTGCCTATATTCTGCTTCTTGTACTGTGGCCTGGGGACTCTCTCCAAGCAGTCAGCTGGAGCAATCAGGGGTTCATTTTCTTTTCCTGTCTTCAAAGATCATTGCTTTCTGATGTGTGATGTACAATGTCTTAGGAGCTATTGTTTCATATAATTTGTCCTTTTTTTTTTTTTTTCTTTTTTCTTTTTTAAAGTTTCAGGTGGAGGTAAATGTGGTCTGTGTTGCCTCATTTTGATCAGGAGCTTAAGTCTTACTTCTAGTTTTTGGCTGATATAATAGATGTGGCAATATACATCACTGAATACATACCTTTGGTTCCGTGAGTAGATTTATTTGTTGAATAAATTATCTAAGGTGTGTTTGTTAGGTTAAATGGCAGGTGCATTTTGAGTGCAAATGATTTTGCCAAACTGCCCTCTGAAAAGGTTTTATGGTCAATACTCCTACTGACAGTTTTTGAGAATGCCTACTTTCCCATATACTCTACGACACTGAGTATTATCAAATGTGTACATCTTTACCACTTTGATAGACAAAAAAGTGATTTTATTTTCATTTCTTTTGCAAGGTTAAACATCTTATTATATGCTTACTGGTGACCAGTACTGCTTTTTCTGGAACTATTGATGTCCTTTGAATTTTTAGGAAATTGAGTTTTCATTTTCCTATTGATTTGTAAGAACTTGTGCAGGAAATTAACCTTCTACCATATGAATTACAATTTTCCCCTTCATTCAGCTGATGGTTTCTCAACAACAACCTCAGGTGGTTGTGGTTGTTGTTGTTTTGCCATAAGTAATTTTCCATTTTTTTTTTTTTTTAATGTAGTCCAAGTTATCAATCTTTTCCTGTATGGTTTCTGGAATTTTCATAGCTCCTGGATATACCCATGTACATGACAGTAACAGGAGTTTATATCCTCAACTCATAATTAATAAGCGAGGCAGTTTAGTTTCTTTTTTTTTTCCTTCAGTAAACTGAAATTAGATAAGAGGTTGCTATGCTGAGTTCCTGTTTCTTATGCTGATTAAGATCTCTGTTGGGCAACTGTCTTTGATTAAATACAGAAAATAGATTATCACTTACAAATGCACTTTGGTAAACAAGACTCTCACAGCGTGGAAGAGAGCAGAGGCATAAAAAAGGGATCTTTTGCGGAATCGCTGGCTTTAAATCATAGCCTTATTTTTCCCAGGATGGACTCATCTTTAGGGTTTGCTGGGAAGCTGGAGGGATGATATGAAACCAAAACTGATGGTTATTTTCAGACATGTTGGTTGGTTGTAAGATAGTTCCTAAAGCCTGGTGCCTCCCCTCAAAACTCCAGCGACTTCTCCCCCGCTGTCCCCACCCTACCCCCCGTGACCAGTGTACTTACTGCCAGTGTCATAAACATATTTAGAATAGACTTTGTACCTTGTCATACTTCCTTCATAAAATTGACTAATTGTTTTCTATAAGTTCTAGTTGCCCAACCAGGCAGTCAGCCACTTGAAAGCAGGGCCTTGGGCCCTATGCTTACCACAATATTGAGCTTAGATATATATAGTTGAGTTGAACTCAGCTTAAGCATGTGCTATTAAAGGTAGTAAAACTGTGTAGAAACTACCGAACCAGGAGAGTAGAATCCGAGAAGAAAGTACGCTATTTATTGCCTGGGGATGACATTTGGCAAAAAATGAGGCTACCGTCCAACAAAGGAAAACGAATGCAGTGAGGCCTGAAAGGAAGACCCCTTCCGAGGAAATATAACTGCTAAACAGTCCAAGTTCTCTCTCAGCATAGTTAGAGTGAATGAATTACCAAGGGACTGAAAACTGCAAACCATTATACTTCTGTAGGGGAAATGAGCTAACCTTTGTGAGGGTCTATGACATGTGGTGGTGAAGGATGTGGAGGACAGCTAACATTTAATGCTTATCGTGTAGCCAGCACTGTCCCAATAAGCACTTTCCATGAATTAGCTAATTGAATCCTCTTAAGTCCATGAGGAGGATACTATTATTCCCATGGTACAGGTGCGAAAACTGAGGGTCAGGGACATGCACAATTACTTAGGTAACACAAGAAGGCAGCGTGATTTGAACACAGGTCTTTCTGACTCCAAGTCCAGCCCTTGATTATTCTACAGATTATGCTATAGACTATGCACCACATTTCATCCTTAGAGGAACCCAGAGAGAAGCTTTCTGACACTGTTGATGTGGCAACTGGAGTTCTGAGGTAAGGGAACCGCCTACGGGCCATCCGGGTCTTTCTGACTCTAAACCTCATATATTCCTCGTATGTGGAGCCTCCCGACCCCTACACTCCTCCACTCTGCTTGTCCCAGTCCCTCTATCCCTGTAACTCTCCTTCTATCTGATCCCAATGCACACTCTAAAAGGAAAAAGGAAAAACATCTAGTCACATGAGAAAAGTCAATGATGAAGGAACATGCTATGCATGGTCATTCTTCTGTGTCTGTCTTGGTTCATGTGATTTCCCGTGCCTAATTATATCTTCTTCCTTTAAACTCATCCATGCGAGTCTACTTACTCCTTTGAGGCCCTCCTTGATTCTCGCCTCCCTTCTTGAATGAGTTGCTCTCACTCTGCCCTTACATATACCACTTTGCTTACACCTCTGCTCCTATAGTACTTCTCACACTCTGCCCATTTCTCCATCTAGACCCCATCTAGCATCTTATTTAATCGCGGTATCACCAATAGCTAGTACAGTGCTCAGGCATGGTGCACAATGAAGGAACTCAGTAGCTTAAAAGAAAGCCCACAGGTCCCTATACAGCACTTGCTACTGAAAAGAAAGCAACTGCCAGGATCACAGCCCCACTTCCAAAGGCGTAAGAAAGACAACTGGCAGACAACCACTACCTGGGCTGGGCTGGGTTATTTTCAGGGAGGGATTGAGTGTCTAAAAATGCAAGTCTCCTTGAAAGGAAACTGCAAGCTTAGAAAGGCACGTTACTGATTTATGGAATCTATATGAGCTTTTAATGGCACAGAAGAGTTGGCCTGCTGCTCCGAATATCCACTCAGGCAGTAAAAGCTTTGCTTCTAGTTGCTAAAGTATTTTGAACAAATCATCTCCTACATCCATCCAGCTCAAATCTCTGTATGTTTGCTACCCCATTCAAATACCAGTCTTTGAATACCCCATGCCTTTGAATACCACATGCCAATCTTTTTCACTTTCCACTATTCTAAATAACTAGAAATGTGGTATAGTAAGTTGCTCACACAGGGCTCCCCAGGAGGTATTTGTTGCAAGATGAGAGTAAGAAAGCATCAGTCGCTTTCTGCCACTATTTGGTATTGGTAATTGCTGGTAAATTGAATCTTGGGTCTATCATTTTGGGTCTCTTGGATTTTTCATTTTGTCCTGCAAAACCAATATCTCTAACCTGTTGAGAGAAGGAAAGTAAAGTTGTGGGGTTTCCCCTTTCTTTGTCGTCACACTTAGCTGTGCCCCACTTTGTCTGTGAAGGAACAGGGGGCGTTAGGAAACTATTCCTAACTACAGGGGGCACATGTAGCACAAATGCTGGGGTTTAGGGTGAATGCAGGAGAGCAGTCACAAAACAAAACTGATTTTGAGGATTTGCTTCGGTGTCCTTAGTTTATGTGGAAGTTGACGACAACAAGAGAGGCGTAGCTGGCAAGTCACGAGGTCCTGCTCTTTACAGCTAAGAGTACAGCCTATCTGTCGTCAAACACAAACCTGGAAGTTGTAGCTGGCTCAGAGTTGGCATACAGGCTTTTTACTATTTCTTCAAAGTGTTTTTCACATGCCATATTTAGAGTTGGGATAATTCTGAAACACATTAGTAAGAAGCTTTCATAAAATGAACACAACTGCTAATTCTTTTCTCCCAGTGATGGACTTTTATCAGAGCTGCCCCTTCCTACCTTTCAGGTCCTACCTCACCCCTCCTGCCTTATGCTCCAGCTACATCTGCCTCCTCATTGTTTCTGGAACAATTCATTCCAGCCCCAGGGCCTTTGTACATGCTGTTTCCTTTTCCTTTGTACCTGCTGAGTTCTTCCCTGTGCTCTATCCCTGACGATTCCTTCTGTTTCAGCTCGAGTCACTTCCTCTGAGAGGCTTTCCCTAACCACTCTTCTCAAACAGGTCCCCCACTCTTTATCACACCAACCAGCTGTCTCCTACTCACCCCACCCCATCCTGTCACTGGGCAGAAAGCTCATTACATAACCCTTGTGCCTGAAATAGATCTGTTTCCTTTTGTCCTGTCTAGTATATTTAATACTAGCCCAGTCACCATCCTTGTTCTGGTGGCACTATGGATGCAACATGGATTGACACTTCAGAAAGTTTTCTAACAATGTCTTAAAACAAAAAAGATGTCTGTTAACTCCAAGTAAACCAAGAAATTAAATTAAGAAACCACTTTCCAAGCATCTGAAATTTTATTTTAATGTTTCTATTTCAGTATAGCTCCTAAAGTGTAATAAGTACATCTTTTGAAAAGCACAGAACAGAGATAATTACAGTTTATTAAATGTTTTAAAGACTTGATTATTTCTAAAGTTTTTCTAATTCCTTCTGTAACTCTATCTTATTTTCAAGAAAAACAATCCTCTCTTGATTCTATTTCACCATTGAGATTCACACAAACCATTCCAAATTTCTTAATTTCCAAGCAACACATTAAATTCTTCAGACTTCTTTCAAAACAGCTAAGGGGAAATCCCTGATGATTTCAGCTGACAATTCCTTAATCAGGAAAAGACTTTGAATGCCAATCACCAGAAAAGTTACAGTTTACAGGAAAGAAAGGGGAAATGCTGACATATTACACAACAAAGCACGAATAAAGCATGGTTTATGAATTGAATGGCATACTCATGCTGACAGTTTTATCAAGAATTTCTGGTGACATCATAAACTATGTTGGAGCAATGAACTGGTTCTATTGTCCATGTTTCTGAGAGTCTAAGGTGAAAATAAGATTCCCCTCTTTGGAGATTTTATGGGAAAAATGAAATAACAATTTGTGTACTTTTTCCCCCCTAGACTTCTACAAAGACTCTGGGTTTTAAATGAAGCAAAGAACTGAGCTAAAGGGAATTCTTATTTGATGCCTAATTTCATCCAGAATTGAGGAGAGCCCTTTTCGTCGAGGTTTCTATTAGTTGGTAGAGGAAAGGAATGATCTGCTTCTGCCTCTAGCTGTGGGTGTTCAGATCAAAGTTCTCTGCAAGGGCAAATGCTGCAGCAGTAGCGTCCCCAGAACAAAATCCTCCCCCAAGTTACAAAAAGAAGATAGTTTGAAGGTAATAACTACCAGGGTGTAACTCTGACCCCCAGTGAATCTGGTAAAATCAATTACTTTCAGTTGTAGTAATTATGTAACATATTAGAGATAAGAACACCACGAGCAATGGGTTTTCCCCCTTGTAGTCTATATAAATTCATCAATAAACTATACTCTCTATTAAGGCTTTATTGTAAGTGATTACAAACACAAGGCATTTCATAAACATTCTGTCATTTGCTACACTGTAATTCAGCAGAAGGAATGACGCAAAAATTATAATCTTCAGTAAATGAACAGGAAACAGAAAAAGAAAAGCTCCTGAAGGCTGAAATAGATCAGTGACTCAGTCCCAGAGTCAGCCTAAACCTCCATTCCCATTGGATCTTAAGCATTTACTCATTAGAATGGTATTGGCCGAGAGTGAAAAATGACTGGAGAATGAACGAGATACTGGTAGTATACACAAAACAAAGGAAAGGGGCTGAGAGCGACTGGGGATTTAAACATAATTATGGAAAACTTAGAAATAAACTATGGTATCGGCCTTTATTTCGAAAACCATATTGAATATCCAAAATAAAAAGTGATTGCGAATTTCCATGTAACCAAATAGCAATTGCTGTCACTTATTGGGCACTCATCATTTACTAGGTACTGCCCCAAGAAGTCTCCACACATTATCTCTTTTTAATCCCCATGACAATTCTATAATGTTCCAATTCCCATTTTAGGGATTAAAAAAAAATTGAGGAGCAAAAAGGTTACATAACTTGCCTCAAATCTCACAGTGGAGGCCTGGGAATGGAACTCACTTCTGACTCCAATCTGAGTTATTAACCAGTAGTGATGTATCTTCTCTATTTGGGCATTTTGGAGCTAGCCTCTCTGAGTACCCTTTGGGGCTCTAACAAAATGTTTCAAGTATTTTCTGATGCTTCATCCTACTGATTACACAATTAGAGTTTCCCAATAGAAAGATACTATCTATTGTTTCTGTTTAATCACACTTCATTCCACTGCCTTTGCTGCTGCTTAAATAGGGCGATGTCCCACCTATCAGAGTAGAAATGAAAAAGAAACTGGCTTCCAACCTGTTTTATTATCTTTCTGAGGTTCTCACAGCAGAGCTTTAACATTTTCTTCTTAAAAACCTTGTAATCGCAGACTGGTCCTTCTTGTTTCGACAGTCCAATCTTATTAGATCATGTTCTAGCTCAGTGTAGGCCTTGCTCAATACTCCGAAATTTCAGACCTATCAAAGCTACTAAAGACTTTTCAGTTGAGGAGTCCACGACCTCATGTGAAACTGGAGTCATGGGAATTTAAACGAACTAATAAAACATCTCTATGGTAAACTGAAACAGTGATGACAATGGAATGAATGACTAATATTCACATATGACTTTTTTAACCAAAGCGCCCAATGTTCAATGCATTTTTGCAAACTGCTTAAACTTCTGCACAGTAATAACTATGCTTTGACACAATTCTTTCATGGACTGCTGTGCGCTGGCCTCACGTTAGCACGCTCTAATTGCCCTCAGGTGGCTGGCAGGTGGTACAAGAAATGTACTCTTCGTTCCATCTTCAGAATAAAGAAGTGGTACAAAGGAAGAAGAATTCGAGCTGGGGCAGATTTCAGCAACTGAGGTATATGCTCACCTGAATAGGGGGGGGCCTGCAGAACCATGCGGGAAGGGATAGCCATGCAGCTCAGAAAGAGAGAGAGGCAAATGACTTCCCAGTAAAAGCAATTTACGAATACTTCGGCCTACATCACCTTTGTGTTATGTGGCCCCATGACTCAGTGGAAGCGAAACGTGTACCTTATTTCCCCTCTAGATCTCCACGTTCTCTTCCCCAGAGCCAGCCTATAACCTCAAATCTCTCAGCAGCCAAAAGGAGATGACTAAGGACAAGGCCAGAGGGTTCAACTTTGGGTTGCTGTTTAGCCCGTAATACTGGTAGTAACCAGAACAGCATAAAATGCTACCATGAAAAAGGTTAGAGGACAAAAAGACTGTTCTCTGACTCAGGAAAAACATCAGGCAAGGATAATTTTCAACTGTGTGATTTTTAAATAAATGACACAATGAATGTTTTACTTGTGATTCTTCGTCTTAAATCAGAGAGCAAAGGCCCGAGACTCAGTATTTAGCATCTTGTTACATTTGGGTCATGGAATGTAATGAGAAGATTTTTCCCTTTTCATTTGGGATTATATTGTGAAGAAAATGGCACCAGGCTCTAAGAGATTTATAAACGTCAACGCCTCTGGGGCTAGGAAATGAGCAAGAGTAAAGGATGTGGGCCAGGTGGGGACCCTGCAAAGTGGAGGGGCCAACGGGGGCAGCTCTCCCACTCAGGCAAACTGTTCCCCATGGGAAGGAGGGAAGACCCAGTGTTGTCAGATCTGGCACATTTAAAATAAAAAGTTGGAAATGTGGATTGTTATGTGAAATCTCCCAATTTTTTATGTTGCAACTGATACATGTATATGCAACTATGTGGGCCAAAGCAAACACATCTGGGGGCTGGATCCAGCTCACAGACTCTGCTGTCTGACCTCTGTGACCACAGTAATGGTTTTTAACCCTTAAGCAGTTAAAAGGAAACAAGATCTGACACATCCTCCAGGGAGTAAACTACACTGTTGCTTGGTCAAAAGGCCCTTTATAACTCCACTGTGTGGGGTTTTAGAAATAAGTCCAAGAAGTTGATGATTTTATTCTATTAACTATATCAAGTGTACAGCTTTGCAGCTTCCTGTTGTAAGGAGGTCAGTATCAGAGGATCTTGGGGCAAGTTAGGGAAGGGGTTTAGCAGGGAGATGCTCTGTGGCATCACAATATGAGGTGTGAAGCTGACTCCAAGCTGGAGCTCATACCACCTGTTTAAAAATCTAGGATTTGTTCTCTGCTGCTCTGAGACAAAGGAGCCCAAGAACCGTGCCAACCAGAGCCTTTCAGTTGGCAGCTCAGTAGGACTGACAGAAAAGTTCAGCTAGAGAGAAAAGAGTCATATCCCCCTTCTGATCTGACAACACACTACGGAACAGAGACAGCACGATGGCTGGTTGGCTGGCTGCCCATCTTCCTTATCATACACGAGGCACCACTCCATATACCATGCCTTCAGCTATCTTCCCATCCTGCTCCTGGAAGATTTCTAAACATAGCCATTGCACATGTGTTTGGAAGGAAGGAGGTTTCTATTTTAAAGGAGAGAGAGTTCCTTGTCTCTGGCTATGGGGCTTGAAATTGACTACCCTCTCAGTTAGTTCTACCATGGACCATTGATCCTCAGTGTTAAAAGAGAATAAGAGGAGATAAATGCTGGACTCTTCCCTCCACACTAAGTGAAAGGAGAGCTGACCTGTGACTGATTTGCAGTGGGTTGGGGAAATCTATCCTCACTGGCCTGGCTACCATCTTTTTTTTTTTTTTTTTTGTGGTACGCGGGTCTCTCACTGTTGTGGCCTCTCCCGTTGCAGAGCACAGGCTCCGGACGCGCGGGCTCAGCGGCCATGGCTCATGGGCCCAGCCGCTCCGCGACAGGTGGGATCTTCCCAGACCGGGGTACGAACCCGTATCTCCTGCATCGGCAGGCGGACTCTCAACCACTGCGCCACCAGGGAAGCCCTGGCTACCATCTTAAAATGCTGTTTTATCCACTAGCATAATACAGTAATAACACTAACACCAAACCTTTATGGATTACTCACTATATATGCCAGGTACACATGCTTACTATGTATATGCCAGGTACAGTTCTAAGTGCTTTATATATATTAACTTATATTCCTCACATAACCCTAAGGATGTAGGTATTATTATTACCCTCATTTTACACATGTGGAAACTGAAGCACAGAGAGGTTAAGTAGCTTGCCCAAGGTCACAAAGTCAGTGACTGGTGGACTAGGAATTCAAACCTAGAGAGTCTGGCTCCAGGGCTGTGTTCTTAACCATTATGCAAATAACCTCTCAAAAGGAGGAATGAATATCAAGGTAAAGGCTGTAATTTGAGACTGAGCTACTTACGGTACAATATGAAGGCTTGGTAATTTCCTGTTCTGATGGAAAATAAATTTTCTATTTCCACATTTTATGCAGGTGTCAGAGCAATTATAGATCCAGGAAAAAAAAAATCTAAGAAATTTCAGTGTGCCCATTTGACTCTCAATATTTGTTACAGTGGAGTGCATCATATCATTTTATATGCAGAGATTCAAGCATCGTGGGAAGAAGACAGAGACAGAGACAGGATTTAGATTGGACAGCGGGGTCCCAGAAGGGGCCTGGGGCGGCGGCAGCAGCCGGCTCTCTCTCGGTGGTGCTAGCACCCCGTGTGCCTCCCATGCTGTGCAGGTCTTGTTATGTGGAGTGCAAGTCTGTGATTAAAAGATATGTGTTTTCTAGTGTAACATGGCTCCTCATGGCAAGCCGACGACTTCATCTGGTGCTCACCTGAAAAAAAACTGCAACCCTTGAGAAAAAACTGTCTGTGGGAGACTGACTTAGAGATGGTGCCTCAGCCTGCCTCAAAGACTTGCAGAAGTCATCTTTTGTAGATTTAATTTTTGCCTTACACACCTAAAAAACCCAGCTTCCTGTATAACCTGTAAACAAATTAATTTCAGTACATATTATCTCAAGTTTTCTTGTAGTCATTCTCAAGCATTTCTGCAGAGATATAATCTTTAGTTATTTTTAGGTCCAGCAACTGTTTCTTAATTATAAACTTATTCCATATCACGACCTGTGATCCTAATTCCTTGGCTACTGACCCCCAAGTCTAGCTTTGGAGCCAATTTTTCACAGGACTCTAAAAGAGCATTCTGTAATAACACAGAAATCTATACTGTAATTGATAATGACTTGTTACTCTTTAATTGCTTTTTCATTTATGGCTCTCTACTAGACTACAAGCTCTGTGAAGGCAGGGACCAACCTCTAATAATGACTGACACGTAGTGACACTCAATACCTATAACTAATGAAAAATAAAAGGCAGTCAAATTTATACACCAGAGCACAGTGCTATACTTTGGCCAGAAAAAATTCCACTGCATATAGGTATATGAGTGTTTCTGAACTCCTAAACTAGGTGAGCATTCAACGTCTCACCTTCATTTCCTTAGGGTCTGTTTCTCTTTAACTATACATCCCTTGCTGCATGACCTCATTCACTCCCCCATGCCAACCATATGCCAACAACGCACAAATTTCTTTATCTCCCCCCACCCCCTCCCCTGAGCTACAGGCCTGATTTTCCAACTGCCCTCAAGATATCTCTGCCTGACATAAGTGACTCAAGGTTAACGTTTCCAGAACTAAGTTTTATCTTCACCCTCCCAACCCTACTCCATTTCCCCTTCTCTGGAGTAAAGGCCTATTTCTTGCTGCAGTTTCAAGCGAGGCTTTGGTGTCAGAAAAATCCATGTTCCAATCCTAGGGATACATTGACTGGTTGTACAGCATCGGGCTTCTCTGAGTCTAAATTTTTACAACAGTCACATCGCCCGATATTACCTACTCCATAAAGTTGGCATGATGACTAAATCAAATGATGTATTAAATTCCTTAGCTCAAATCTAAGAAAAAAAAATGTCATGAAGAACCTAGGGGTAAGACGGGAATAAAGACACAGACCTACTAGAGCATGGACTTGAGGATACGGGGAGGGGGAAGGGTAAGCTGGGACAAAGTGAGAGAGTGGCATGGACATATATACACTACCAAACATAAAATAGATACTAGTTAATTCAGTATCTCCATAAGCTAGAAAACTTCAAAGTCATCCTTTACTTCTGATGACCCTTCTACTCCCCCTTTATTCAAATAGTCCCCAAGTTCTCTCAATCCTATGTTTAAAACCTCTCCAATCTGGGTTCGTCCTGCATCTCCGCTGACACAGCCTTCACCCAGGCCCTTGTCTTTGTCACCATTTATTCGCTCATTCATCTCCTTGCTTTAGGTCTCTCTACATTTAGCTCACACATCACAGCGACACCAAAGTCATCTTCCTTTAAACCTACATGAATCATGTCACTCCCCAGCCTAAAAACCTTCACTGGCTCCCAGAGGTACAATCCACATCCATCTACACTTCTTACGAACGGGGTGGAACTATCACTTACACAAAATGACTTGTCGGGATCTTTATATATATTTTTCACGTACTCATCACAACAATGCCATTATTTAATGAAAAAAATAAATTTGGAAAATGAGGCTATTCACTAGCCACTAATGGAAGTCAAACAATTTGCCTGTGTCTAAATCTTGTCAGAGACTGGAATTCACAATCAGGTTTGATTCTAGCCTGTATATGTGTCAGTACAATGAATTCACAACTTATCTAGAGAATGAACTCTAAAGTCAAATATAAAATAAAAATTTCATATGACTCCAAGCCAACTTGACCATCTCTTAGAAAAGCAGAACAATATCTCTTTCAGCGTTGGAAAGAGTGCTGTTTCTTTGGCTGATATAAGCTTAAGTAGTTGATGGGCATCACCTGTACTATTTCACTGTAGCCCTTGTCTCTCTCCATTTTTGTTGAGTGTGAACAGCTGAATCTATGTGCAGCAATTGAAATATATGGCTAACAGAACACCTAGATAGAGTGCACCATAACTGAACATTATCTGTCCCTCCCAAACAGCTGAAGGGGGGCAGAGACCACTTAATTTGCACATATTAGGTGGCTAATTTATACACTTGGAAAAAATTAATCTCCTCTTCTTTATCGTACAGTTCACCTCCTTAAAGAATCATCACTGATTTCAAAATAGCTGAATATGAATTAAGAAGCTGATTGTGTAGATCATTATTTGGTCTCACAAATTGCAAAAGAAATGATCTCATTCCCAACAAGACTTCTGTCTGTCCTTTATTACGTTCTGCACTGCAGTTTGGTCTTGAACACTCAACCTGACTTTGGGGGTGTCCATTCAGTTGAGAACAACTTCTTTCAGAGTAAGGAGTGTGAGTTCCCACAGGCTCCTGTGAGTCAAAGCTGAACTGCAGGTTCATGGGTGGGGACACCTGCTCTGAAAGCTGGCTCATTTTCTGGTCTAATGTGGTTAGGAACAGGAAGTTGAACCTTTGGTATTTTGGGTTTTGATTCTACCCTGCCTTGCCCTTAAAAAGCATTCACTCAGGGCTTCCCTGGTGGTGCAGTGGTTGAGAGTCCGCCTGCCGATGCAGGGGACACGGGTTCGTGCCCCGGTCCGGGAAGATCCCACATGCCGCACAGTGGCATGGCCACTGAGCCATGGCCGCTGAGCCTGCGCGTCTGGAGCCCGTGCTCTGCAACGGGAGAGGCCACAGCAGTGAGAGGTCCACGTACCGCAAAAAACAAAAATAAATAAATAAAAAGCATTCACTCACACCAGGGTCTTTAAATGTGGAGTGACCACATTTACAGCATCCATTGGAGAAACCGAAGACGCTGGGAAGTGTGAGGCTGGAGGTTCGACACTGTGTCCCTACTGCTTGGTGTCCCGGAAAAGCACTTCTGTGTGGTGAGCGCTGTGCACTCTGATTCTCTGTCCCTGATTTCTGGAGTCCTTTGAAAGCACGGACACTGAGTTTCTGCCCAGTTCTGGGCACTGGTCTTGTGGAGTGGTCAAGTAGATGCTGAAATCAGTCTTGCTACAACCAATCTGGTGGCAAACACATCCATACGCTCATTCAACTACAGTAGAGCATCGTGAAGTCACACGGATTTGGGTTCCAATACTGCTCCAGGCAGCCCCCCTAACCCCACTTATCTCAGTTTCCTCCCTGGGGACAGTGTCGTTGGCCTTACATCATCATTCTAATCTGTTCTCTCTCTGATCGAATCAGATAACACAGGTGAGGCACTTCTACAAGCTCCGTAGACAGCAGTAGTTGTTATAATTCCTTCCAGTTCTCACCCCATTTTGACTTTGACCTCAAAGTCAAAGTCTTTACAATGGTCTATGAGGCTCTGTGAGATATGCCCCTTGTTGCCACTCTGATCTCATTTCCTATATTGCTTCTCCTTGCTCATTCCACGTGGCCCTCTTGGCCATTCCTGGAACATTCTAGGACTCTTCCTTTGCATGGACTGATCCCTCTCATTTTTCCCCAGGTGCTCAGAGCAGTGCCTGAAACTGCTAGGAAACATCCAGCAGGTATGTGTTGAGTGAATGATGAATGAGTAAATTGCCTTGGATGGTCAACCAACACCCCACAGAGAATTCAGGCTCAGCACTAAATACCTCACTGAACTGCACAGGTATCAATATGTTTAGGTCCCCTTCAGAGAGAACTGGACTCTGTCCGCTAACAGCGAACAAGAAACCGTTCCAAGTGCTTTCTATGAATTAGTTCCTTTAATCCTCACCCCCATTACTAGTCCTTACTTGAGCGAATACAAAGCACTGAGAGGCGAAGGAATTTGCTGAAGGTCACCAAGCTAATAAGGGATGCAGGCTGCCTGTCAGGAGCCACTGCCTACTATTACTTTTGGCCAAGGGACCAACCTTCAGGGCTGATGACTACTTTGAATGATGCTGTCTGACTCTGGCTGATTCTACAACTCCCTTGGGCTGCCAGCCATACAGGCGGGCGATCTCCCCAGGGCCCCCTTTCCACCAGCCCGTGCCGCTGGAGTTCCAGCGCACTCCCCAGCCAATCCTGCTCTAGTTACGACGGAGGACGTCAGGCCAAATGGGTAAGGCAGACTGTTCATTTCAGGGACCAAAAGGCCCAACTGGTTTTGTTGTTTGTTTTCTTCTTATAACTTATACTTCACAAAATCAGCTAATCATTGAGACACAGAAATGAATTTTTTCTGTAACAGTCAAATAAAGATAGGATTTGAAGTCAGTGAGGCAGAACATTATTTGTCACCTGGCACGTGCTAATCCACCCTTACGACTCATCTCAGCACTCCATGCCCCAGGAAGCCTTCCTGGATGAGCCCCATCCTCACGCCCACGCCCCCTCCCCCAGGCTAGATTAGGTGACCCTCCTCTCTACTCTCAAAGCACCCAGTATCTCCCTCCACCATAAGGTGTGCTGAACTGTACTGAAACCACCTGTTCCCGCCTTCCCCACAGACTGGACACTTGAGTGTGGGGACAGTGTCCACTGCATGCTTGTCTCAGCAGTGCCTAATGACTAAATTCAACAGATGACTGTTGAACAGAACAGTGTCACTCTACTGAGATAACACGACCTCTGACATCTCCGAATCTGCCTTATTATCTTCGATCTGGCTTGGAGTGAGATCTGAATGACAAAGCCCCTGAAGTGACCCAGTTACAGTTCAAGAAAAGCATGACTATGGGGTCAGAGTAACAGTCTTCAAACCACATGGCATTCTCTTGCCATACACTCAAAAGTTCTCCAGCTGTTCTCGATGAAATTAATTAGCCCCTAATTCTCCTTAAATAAATGCATAAAAGGAGTTGTGACATTTTCTCTAGGGGTCTTCCTTTCTCTTTCAAAAAAGGCAGCACAAGGATACATTATCTCCTCGTGATTCAGCCAACACTTATGATGATAACCCGCATCAACCAAAATATTTATAACCTCCTGAGTCTCACCGTGTACAGATTTAAAATTCAAAATGTTTGCAGGTGATGCTATTCATATTTTTAAAGGTTTCCTTTCAGAATAGTTCACTAGGTCAGAGTAAAGGAGCTATGAAATAGAGGGAAAAATAACGACACACTCCTTCTTACTAGCATCAGCTATTCATGAAATGTGCTGCCTTGAGTATCCACGCAGATAAATATTTCAGCGATATATGGAGCAAGGAAGTGCATTTTAAGTATCCGAGGAACAACCCCCTTGGGATTATGAAGTCAGACTCTTTACTATCACCCCAAACTTAATCCTACCCATGCTGACTAATTCTGTAATGAATTCTATAGTTATCAAGAAGATTAATTTTTAAAAAAACCCCACCCTGCTTATTCTGAAGCAATGTTGACATGAGTCTCAAACCGGTGACAGCAAACCACATACCACAAAGTATTTTAAAAAAAAAAAGCAAAACCAAACCCACAGATGTTAAGAACCATTGGTCATGTTCAATGGTATTCCATTTAATTCTTATAATAATCTTGCCCATTTTTAGAGATAAGGAAACTAAAGTGAAGGCGGTTAAAGGAAACTCCCTGCATCGCCTGGCTTATAAGGTACAGCCGCAGGACTAGATGCTCTGGCTGAGTCAGCAGAGCCTAGGGGCTGAGAGAGGGGTTTCTCTGCAGCCAGAATGCCTGATTTCAAATGCCGGCTCTGACACTTACTGGCCCGGTGACTTTGAGCAAGTTTCTTAACTCTGTGTCTCAATCTTCTCATCTCTAGAAACGGGGACATCAGTAGTATATATTTCAGAGGGCTGTGGTCAGGATTAATTGAGTTAACTTATAGAAAGTGCTTACAACAGTGCATACGTTCAGCATCATTTTTGCTCTTATCTGACTTCAAAGCCCGTGCTTTCTCTCCCACATCAACGGTTAATGTTACAAAGTACACATATTACTATTTTGAAGCATTTCATAATTGCCTATTGTAAATAATAAATAAATGTTTGTTAATTAAGATATTCCACCCTAGTTTGCACCTTGTTTCATTCCAGAAAGGTTAGTGGTGAGAAAAGCAGGTATCAGAGAACACAACATTTGGCTCAACAAAGGAAATCATTTTCACCACTTAGAACTTCCTGAAAATGGAAGGAGTTTCCTGTCCCAGGAGGTGCCTCAATCAAAGATGACTACTTAGTGGAGATTTTATAGAACAGATTAAAAAAGGGCTACCTTCGCAGGAGAGGGGGAGGGCTGGGTGAGATAAACTCTAGAGAGTCTCTTTTACACTGGAGAAGATTATTGGCTTAAAGAGCTGACTTTTTTTTTTTTTTTTTTTTGCGGTACATGGGCCTCTCACCGTGGTGGCCTCTCCTGTTGCGGAGCACAGGCTCCAGACGCGCAGGCTCAGCGGCCACGGCTCACGGGCCCAGCCGCTCCGCGGCACGTGGGATCCTCCCGGACCGGGGCACGAACCCGTGTCCCCTGCATCGGCAGGAGGACTCTCAACCACTGCGCCACCAGGGAAGCCCCAAGAGCTGCCTTTTGGCAAGCCATTTTTATAGGAATCATACTTCAGCTACTTTATACTCAGACACACCTTGAGTAAAAAGCATGAATGGTATGAAATAGAGGCTGTTAAAAATGGGTGTGTAGGAAGCGTCTGTGCGTGTGTGTGTGTGTGTGTGTGTGTGTGTGTGAGAGAGAGAGAGAGAGAGAGAGAGAGAGTGAATGTGAGATGTTAATTAATTCATTGATTTTAGGATATCACAGTAAAATGGCCCAGCGAAGTGATCATAGTAATTTAATTAAATAAGTGACTATAAGTAACTTTATGCTTGCAATGACAAAGAAAATGCTTCCTGAATTTTTAAATATATCCTATATTTTCTATGCAAAATGGGTAATCAGAGGTGCGTGGCTTTCTGAAGGAAAACCAGTATAGTATTCTTTTTAATTCTAATTTCTTAACAGAAAAGAGCAAGCAAAATCTCTGATCCATTTTTGTTCCATGAAAGATACACCTTCCCTTTTCCTATAGGAATAACCAGCCTTGGGTTTGCCTCTCCTAAGCAGTTATTGCTTCACGTTTGTGTGCAAGAATGTAAAAGAGGGAAAAGGAATCTTAAAAGCTTTAATAAAAACTACCATGACAAAAATAAAAACAAAAAAACAAACTCTACTACAGCAAAACTCATCAATTTTCTTCTCTATTTGAGGTCTGCTATCCCATTCATTCATTCATTCATTCATTCATTCATATTCTCTCTCACATTTCTCCATTGCCCACCCCTCTACCCACCTCCTGCTATTTCTAGTATGTGATTTGGTTGAGGAAAGGGGAGGGGCTATAGTACTCATTAATATGGCATGTACACAGGGGAAGTTGTTTGTTGGAGAGCTCAGGGTGCAAGCTCTGGATAAGGCAGGCACTAAATTTCATTAAAGCTCAGTTTGTAAAATGGGGATATAATAACAGTACCTATTTCAGAGGGCTATGGAAGGAATTAAATGAGATAATCTATGTAAAGCTATTAGTATACACTAGCACATAAATCAATGCTCAATGAGTCCTAGCCAGTATTATTTTTTATTACTCAAGGGCTAATCATTTGCAAAAATAAGACTCTAAACTATAATTCTTACTTTAATAAACACTCTTTAGCTCTTCTTCTATAGTTCTAAAGGCACAAGGGCAGGGATATGGGGTAGTTTAAGATCTTCATTAGAGGCAACAATTATCATTGGGTCATCATATGCTTAAGTTTTAGTCAAAATAATATTTTAATTAATAGAATGCTCAAAACAGAATTTACTAAAGCTTCAACAAACAAACATACCCAGCTCTCTAAATGTATAAAGTTATTACTTCCCTTTACTTTGGGGGGAGGCAAAATTCAAGCTCTGCCCATAAGCCTGGCTGATACTTCCAATCTCCCCTCCTCCACCCCAAACCAAGCTACAAAAATGCATATTAAAAGTTAAGGAACAAATAAGGCAGAACATATGATGATATATTATTATGAAGGGATTAATTACCCACTCTTAGTTCTTTTTCTCTCCTTCCCTCCTTTGTTCCTCCCAGACCTTCTCCAAGATGTGCTAACTGGAAACAGGCATGTAGAGCCTAACGGGGAGAATCTGGATCTATGTGGTCATTCTCTCTATGGGTCAGGGAGGATGATCAGGCGACCATTAGGGTCTCTTTTTTGGGGGGGGTCTCTTTTTTGGGGGATGCTTTCTGAGGGATCCTGAGACCTTCTCTGAAGAAAGCATCCTCTCATTCTGATCAACTTTTTATTTTTTTCTTTTCTCACCAAATGGCCTTTGGGGATGTTTTTTTTACATATCTGCTAACTGGCGAAATCAAGATGGTGAAACCCTGATACCTTCTAAGCCCCTCATTTTTTTTTCTTTGACAGAAACACAAAGATAACACAGTAGGAGCCTCAATAGGTAAAGAGATGAAAGGTACAACTGGTACAGAGTAAAGTCTAGGCATATAAGCAAAGGCTAAAAATCACAGTGCTTTTACTGGAAACAAGGGATATGGAAGCAACCAAAAGTCATAAAACAGTGCTTCCCCTATTCTGCAGCCAAACCCCAATGTCATCAAAGCAACATGACATTCAAGAAAGTCCAACCTATTTTAAGTAGTTTCAGGTGACAGATTATTGGCCCACAATGAGAGACAGACTGATGGATCACAGAGGAGAAAAGTTCACTGTGCTGTAGTTCACTGTTCACTGCTAATCTAGACTGATAAAACCAGAGGAGACATGCATCTCCACTTTCAAGCGTTTACTGGATGACATCACACTGTGGATTTAACCAAAGTGCTGTCTAGATTATCCAGCAAATGTCACATAAGAGTACTTGAGTAGCTTAGATAAAGGTCTCAAAACACTGTGAATGAATTCATCCTGCAAAACAAATTTCCCATATGAGTTCATAATCTGAATTCCATGTCATTTCACTTTGTATTCTTCCAGGTGTAACTCAAACACCATAAATGACATTCGTCTTGCATAGAACAATGGTTTTGTTTCAGAAAGTCAAGCCAGTAATGTAAGGCAGTTTCCATTATGAGCATAAGAAAGCATAAGATCGAAGCTTTTGTCTTAGGTTGGTAAAATAAATACTACAATATTAATCCGTCAGGGAAACACACATCAAAACAATGAGATACCAATTCGCAACCACTAGGATGGCTACAATCAAAGAGACAGATAATAACAAGTGTCGGCGAGGACGTGAAGCGATTGGAACCCTCACACATTGCTGGTGGGAGTGTAAAATGGCGTAGTCGCTTTGGAAAACAGTCTGGAAGTTCCTAAAAAGGATAAACATAGAGTTACCATATGACCCAGCATTTACACTCCCAAATACCACGAGAAATGAAAATGAAAACATATGTCCACTTGTACACGAATGTTCATAGCAGCATTATTCATAACAGCCAAAAAACAGATACAACTCAAATGACCATCAATTTATGAATGGATAAATAAAATGCATTCTATCCATACAATGGAATGTTATTCAGCACTAAAAAGAATGAAGTTCTGATTCATGCTACAGCATGGATGAACCTTGAAAACATTATGCTAAGTGAAAGAAGCCAGTCACAAAAGACCACATATGCATATTTATATGAAATGTCCAGAAGAAGTAAATCTATTAAAGACAGAAAGTAGATTAGTGGTTGCCTAGAGCTGAGGGGGTTGGAGGAAAATGGGAAGTGAATGCTAATGGATACAGGGCTTCTTTTTGAAAATGTTCTAAAATTGATTGTGCTTGGTGCTTCGTTTCACAACTCTGTGGATATATTCTAAAAGCCACTGCATTGTGTACTTTAAATGGGTGAACTGTATGATAGGTGAATTATATCCAATAAAGCTGTTAAAAAAAAGGAATATTAACACATCAGACAGAAGGAAATATGGTCATCTAACTACAGCAAGGGTAACTTCTGGCACAACAGTCAGCATGTAACCTATCAGCTAAAGGCTCAAGACCTAAATAATGGCCTTCATAGTTTCAGGGACCTCACTAATGTTTAAGGTAATCCTGCTACCTCTACAAATCAGTATCCTTGATGATTAAGCATCCCTCCTGTTTGTATTCCCTGCAATAATTAGCATAAAGCTTTCCACATAGTGGATGCTCAACTATGATTTATTGAATGGAATTCAAATACATTTAAAAATAACCAACTGGAGTTGGTAAATAAAAATCAAACCAAGAATGCTTTGCCCTACATGGGGAAAGCTTATCGACACCAATACAGCTATATGCCAAATTAAATCTGGGGCATCTAAAATGCAATCCTGTCTCCCAAATTTTAGTCAGTCATTCCTGGTTACAAAAAAGATTCATGCTCTTCATTTGCCTGGGTTGCATTTCCCTGAATAAAATCTGGAACTTCCTGGGCAGGGGTTACTTCCAACGTGGATTATCAGACAAGACCCCTGAGTGTACAAGGTGGGGCAGTACTCTTCTTTCCTATTTATTGTCAGGAAATGCTCAGGCGGTCTTTTGCAGTTGTTACTTTGGGTTTTCCTATACTCTAGCCTGGTGTTTAAGAGGATGAGCTCTGGGAGCTAGTCTGCTTGCATTTAAGTTTGAGTTCTGCTCCTCGCTGACATCTCTGTACATCAGTTTCACTATTTGCAAAATGAGAATAATTGTAGTACAGGCCACAGGAATTTCTGTGAAGATGTAGAGTACTTCAAATGATGCCTGGAATCTAGTCAATCTCAATAGTGTAAGCTATTACACTATTGTAATAGAATTTAGATTTGCAGAATCCCTGAAACAGAACTCAGGCATAGCTACTGTTATCATAGAGAGGAGCATATGGTATCAGATATAAGCCAGCCCCACTGGGACAGGTCAAAGGAAAACTATGGAATCTCATTCTTTCCCAAGTTTCTGGCTGGGAAATGCTACTCCAGGTTTTAAGCAAGTATGACCTGCCAACAGTTAAATTTTTTCATGTTGTAAAACCCTCCTGGAGGAGATGATATTCTTTGATGGGTATGTCACAATCATAATTGTGCTTTGGGCGGAAAGACGAGAACTACCACACTGTGATTAGATATGGTACTTTTCAGAATCTGTATGCTCTTAATTTTCTTCTGGATTTTCCATCACTGACAGGGAAGCACATAAGTGGCCTATAGAAGCCAATGATAATACCAGTGGTATGAGGCTCCTGAGTGACAGTTCCTAAATTCCTATTTTTTTTCTTAAGACAACTTGTTCGAAAAAATTTTAAATTTTATCAAAAAAATTCTTTTCGAAATACAAAGGGCTTTTTAAAAAAAATTATTTATTTTTATTTATTTATTATTTTTGGCTGTGTCGGGTCTTCATTGCTGCACGTGAGCTTTCTCTAGTTGCGGTGCGCAGGCTTCTCATTGCGATGGCTTCTCTTGTTGCGGAGCATGGGCTCTAGGGCGTGTGGGCTTCAGTAGTTGCAGCACGCAGACTCAGTAGTTGTGGCTCGTGGGCACTAGAGCGCAGGCTCAGCAGTTGTGGAGCACAGGCTTAGTTGCTCTGCAGCATGTACGATCTTCCTGGACCAGGGCTCAAACCCCGTCCCCTGCATTGACAGGCTGATTCTTAACCACTGCTCCACCAGGGAAGCCCCAAAGGGCTTTTTCATGACATTTTTTTCCCCATGTTTCCACAGCTTCTTGAATCCACATATTGCTAGTGTGGTAGACACTGGGAATGTTCACCTATATCCACATTCTCCTCTTCCTCTTGCCTAACTGTATGTTTTTCCAGCCTTTCCATAGGTAGGTGTGGTACATGTGACGCAGTCCTACTCAATGAAATGTGAGTGGAAGTAATGTGCACTTCCTTGTCTAGATCTGGCCCAATCTCACTCTCTCTCCATGGACCAGCCTTAATGGAGGGGGCTCAGAAGGAGCCACAAGATGGAAAGAGCCTGGGTCCTTGAGTAACTTTATGGACCAGACCCATTCTGTCCCAATCCAATCTGCATTGAACTTTACATAGGGAAAAATACACAATAATAAGCCACTGGGGTTCTGTAGCTGTTTATACAGAAGCACCTGTTAGTTACTCTAATTAATATAGCTAGGTAAAGGCTTTGTTAGTTATTGTTTAGGAGAGCTGGTTTGCTTCCAGAATAGTTCTTTCTCTGTTAGATACTGGCAACAAGCATACTAATAAAACACATTTCCTACATCCCTTCTCCTTTAGTCTCTTTTACTATCACTAAAATCACTGGATACAATCTTTCAGTCATATCCACAAAACACATCCTGGTGTTTTGTTGATCTGATTGAAAGATCACCATCTGATCCTGCCAGATCCTTCTTTAGAGAACATGTCTTTTGCATTGGATTATTTGTAATCTTAATCCAGATCTCTTTGCAGAGCTGGCCAAAGTATATATCTAATTGTGCACTTGATTAATCACTCACCATCTCAGAGAATTGTTTTATAATTATATCAAGTTCTGAGTTAGGAGTTGAACAATCACAAATTGTCAGATAAAAATTAAAAGCTATCAGCAAACACTAAGCACATTTATTTATAATTCTTCACATAGTTCTTTATAGCAATCTTTTAGTAGCCCATGTATTTAATGTAAACCACAATTTCTTTGTGTGTATTAATGTTATAAATGGAATGAAATGTAAATGGAATCTTTTATGATTATTGTCTCCAGCCTCTTGGGATGAATAAACATCCTACTTTGGGTTTTAACACCATCAACGACCTTCTGAAAGTTTCTATTCTTGCTAACTACTCCTTTCTCTCTCTCCCCTTCTTAAAATGTTTTTAATGCTTACTACCATATAGCTTTTTATTTGCTTGTTTGCTTATTGCCTGCTTTCATTACCAGACTGTAATTCCCATGAAGGCAGAACTTATATCTGTTTCTGTTCATCCAGTAAATATTAACTGAATGCCTATTGTCAGTCACTGCTCCAGGAACTAGGATTAAACATAACTGAAGATTAAGATTAAAAATAATTAAGATATAGTACCTGGCCTCAAGGTGCATATAGTTTGGTGGAGGAAACAGTCAATAAGCTTATAAATGATATATACTGGGATGAGTGCTACTATGTTGTACTTTTCACTTCATGCTTCCTTGGTTTTGGGTGGTAGTCAGGGTTGTCTGTCTAGCTCGTAATGGCCCATCCTGCCTGAGAATTGCCTCTTTTTGCATTCATACGAGTGCCAAGGTAACCACGTATGTAACATATGGCTCTGTCCCCTTGACCACAGTGAACTTCTGGCCTATGCTATATAGAACAACATCTCTCTTCTGAGAGGCTGGAATTGGAACTGAGAGATTCTAATTCAGTCTGAGCTCTTCAGCTGAAATTAAAGAGGGTATATGACTTAGAAGGCTATGCCGTGGCCGTCTTCCGCCAGATGGCCAGGGAAACTGAGAAAGCTAGTCTAGAGAGAGAGAGAGAAAAGAAGCAAGTCATGTAAAGCAGTAGAGATGGGAGATTTTATGGTCTGAGGAAGACCTAAAGAGCCCACTTCATATTTTGGTTCTCATCCCTTTTCCCATGAAACACCCTTACTTCCTTGTAGCTTTTTTTTTTTTTTTTCCCCCACTAAAGCTATTTTGTGTTAGGGTCTTTTGCTTTCAATCATGTCTTAACTGAGACATTTCTATTTAATATGAAATATTAATAGATTCTATTTAATCTCATTCATTTTCATAGCATAAGACATAGGAGCTATTCTCCAAAAAAGTAGCTTTTCCTCTATGTTATAAACAATGTATCTGTTGGATTTTAATACTTACGAATGCTAACAATGCTTCTAAGGTGTTTGCCTAGAAGTTTCCCATTTTCCTCACCAGTGATTTCAAAAAGTAGGCTCATTTCCATTCAAGGGCAGAACATCAAAGGCCAACATTCTTTAAACTCTGTGAAAAACACTATCACATGTGTACACCAGCTTTTGTGGCTAGTTAACATTCAGGGCAGAAAATAATTCTTCTTATAAACATCAATGGTGTATTTGTACTCATAAACAAAAAGGCTTTGATAATGAATGTTTTGATTTAAGCTCAGTAGTTGATCAGCTAGTCTGATTAACAACTGTTTACTGGAGACACCAGAATTTGAACACACCTAAAATACATGGCTTTAAGGTCCTACTCAAGAAAAGAAACTTAAGCTTTATATTTGGGGGGGCGGATATGCAGGGAAAGGGATGGATATACTTGAGAGATTTCAAAACAGCACACCCACAAATATCTACTTTTAAAGTGTATTCCTCAGAGATACCTCAGGCACTGTGAACGTTAAGGAGTAAGACTTGGTCTCTGTCCTAAATGAGCTCACCGTTTACTGGGAAAGACGGACAAGGGAACAGGAAACTGTAATGCCCTCTGCTAAGCGCCATGCTAGACATACCAGCACAGATGAGAGGCATCTAATCCATCCTGAGGTCGGCCTTTGAGCTGAGCCCAAGAGAATAAGCAGGAGTCAGGCAGACTACGAGTAGAGGCACAGACAGACGTGCTAAGAGAAAGGAGCATATAAAGTTCATGTACAAGGCAAAGATGGGGGAGAGAAGAGGGTCTACATGTTAATATCCAGTAGTCCTGTAAGAGCTGCACGAACAAGGTGCTTGGGATAACTGTCTATATTTTCCTCCAAAGCTCCTGTTCCCAGTGCTGTTCACGTGTTCTGATTGCTCTAGAAAGTTTGATTCAGTTCAACAAATATTTATTGAGGCTTTAGTAAGTTTTAGGCTGTAGTCTCTGGGAGCATGATGATGAATAAGACTAGGGAATAGTATTTGTACTAAAGAAGCTCAGCCTAGTGGGGAAGACAGATAAACCGTATCTGGAGAGTGTTAAGACAGATATGTGCATAAAGTAAAGGGGCAATAAAGCTTATAATGGGTCTTTAAGAATGAGTAAGGCACTAACCACGTTAACAATAATAAAAACAAAAGTGAGAGAAGCATTTCGGACACAAGGAAGAACATAAGACAAATGCCAGGAGAAAGGACCAGGGCATAGGGAGACAGCAGATTTGAGAAATTATCTAGGAGGCAAAATAACTGAGATGTAATTACTCGGAGTGAAGGAGGGGAGTTGGTCTATTAAGACTCAAGGTTTTTTACTTGAATTGCAGGAGGAAAAGCTGATTTTTGAAGATAAAAGGCCATGTTGAAGCTGCAGTGCTGCGTCACCCAAGTGGAGAGAAGGGTAATAGCGCAGGACTTTGGCTGGAGATGTCACCCAGCAGCATAAAGGTGGTGGTGGGGGCGACAATAACTGAAATAACACAAGGGAAGTCAGTAGAGAGGACGGCAAGCAGCCAGAGACACAATCCTAAAAAATATTATTTTAGTTGAAGGCAGAGGGGTCAGGAAGCTCAACAAAGGAGATGAAATAAGGGGCAATGCACTTCTAGCAGCATTAAGTCGTCAACGATTTGAAACGAAGCAAAGAAACTCAGTAAGATACAGACTAAAAACCCGTGCAATCTGCAGGTTGCTGGAGATTTGTGCACTGGTGCGGTGCAGGAGACAGAGGAGTGAAAGAAGAGAGGAAGGGGCCCCTGGGTACTCAGACCACGCTTTTAAGCAGCTCGCTGGAGAAGGGGAAGCTAGGGAAGATGCATCAGCAAATGCAGGATAATCTCGGCCTCTCTCTCTCTATTATCTATCAATCATTGTAAAGGTAAAGATGGGGAGACTCGAGTGGGTCTCCAGGCTGAGAGGAAAGCCGGCAGAGATGGAGAGACTAATGATACTGTGGAAGAGACATAACTGAAGGAAAAGGTCCCGGAGGAGAAAGTTGTCCTAATTACGTAATCCATGTTAACAAATTTTAGCTTCTAACTGTCTCTAACCGGGAGAGTTGTCAAGCAATGTCGTAGGGTCAGGCATCTGTGGGAAGCAACAGATCAGGCATGAAATAGTGACACTGGGCTTGAAGCAACATCAGAGAGCAAGAGACAAACTCTGTATCTTATCAGTCTGAAAGTTTCTTACATGCTCAGAGAAGCACTCAGGTAGTGAGATGAGAGAAAGTTTACCTCATCGGTGTCTCCTGAAGTTCTGGGATAAACAATGAAAACTATCCCTCCATCCAGGGGATTACAGTCACCACACAAACATGATTTTGTTAGGAGGTAAAGGAGTCAGAGCTCAGTCTCAGCTTTGCTAGAAACTACTGACTTTGGAGCAATTTCTGTGCTCTAGGCCAGGTGATGCTGTAGCCCAGAATGTGAGGCTTAAGCACGTTCTTAGACATGAAAGTGTCTTGTAAAACATAATGCTCTATGCAAATATACGGTGCATGAGGTACATATAATGACGTTATTTGGAGTCTCTGAAAATTGTGCAAATCTGGAAGAGATCGCCCATTGAATAGTTTTTGTCATTACCACTGTAAAGTCATGTATCAATACAAAGGAAAGTAACTGTTAAAGCAAAGACCTTCAACTTTTGCTGATGATTAATTCCTTTTGATTTTCTGGTAGCCCTGTGATTCTGAGAAGCCAGAAGGTTAGGGAAGGGAAGTACAAATTAGTTACTCCAGGCACCGGAGGGTGGGGAAACTAGTGCTACTAGTGGCAGGGTGTCTGGGGTCAGCGTGCAGCAACAGGCAATGGAGACTGTACAAATAAGACTTCAAAATGCATCTTAATGGTTAATGGCTCAAGTTTTAGTCAAGACAGAGCTGGGTTTGAATCCTGGCTCAGTCACTTATTAACCATATAATCTTGGACAATCCAACCTCAGTGAGCTTCAGTTTCCTCATCTGTAAACTGGGATAATAACATCTACCCTTAGAACGTTGTAATAATTAAACACAACACTGGGTAAGTATCTATGTAAGGGTGTGTGTGTGTGTGTTTGTGTGTGTGTGTGTGTGTGTATGGAATTCCTAGCATATTGTAAGTGTTCCATAAATAGTAGCTATTATATTGGACCTGTTGTTACAGGTTTCATAGAATCTTGCATTCTTTTCACATATAGCTGTTTTTTTTTTTTTTTTTTTGCGGTACGCGGGCCTCTCACTGTTGTGGCCCCTCCCGTTGCGGAGCACAGGCTCCGGACGCGCAGGCTCAGAGGCCACGGCTCATGGGCCCAGCCGCTCCACGGCATGTGGGATCTTCCTGGACCGGGGCACGAACCCGTGTTCCCTGCATCGGCAGGCAGACTCTCAACCACGGCGCCACCAGAGAAGCCCCACATATAGCTGTTATTTATTGATACTTACTAAGAGTAAGTAAGTACAAGTACAGTGTTATCTAAGCCTCCATCTTTAAAGTATAAAATCTACCGTGTCACTTAAACACTCTGTTGAGAGTAAAAACTGTATCTATCTTTTTGTTCTCTGGCTCCTCGGGGTGTAATAAATTACTCAGCACAGAGTGGGTATTTAAGAAATATCTGTTGAAGGAAGGAAGGAAAAAAGGAAAGAAAGGGAAGGAGAGAGAAAGAGAGGGAAGTAAGGATGTTGAGAGTTGCTAACTCAGGTGCTATAAAATTCAAGGGCTGAGAAAAATAGAAACAAGGCATTCTTGAGCTATCAAATGTGATGAAAAATAGCTTATAAAAAGCTATTTTCTTGGGCTGATGTGATTATTTTTACTCCTCTAAGCTCTGGTATTTCTCTCCATCTGGCAAATGGGAATGGACCAGTTATATTTCAAGTTTGCTACCTTAAGCAAAGATTGCTTAAGATAAATATTTGGTGCTTTCCAGAGCAAATCATACCATTTTAGTTCTAGGTTATTTTAATGATAGCTCCTTCAGACCTAGTTCCATTGATACTTTGTAGTACAGCATAGACATACATTTGACTCCAATTCCAACTATATTTAGAATCCTTTTCACATGGCATCATTCAAGCAGATGTGAGGCCAGCTGTTGCTATTCTTTCCTAGAATCTTACCTAGATGGAGATTTCAGTAAGATTTTTAAAAATAAATTACACAGGTGTTATCTCTGAGCCCATTAGCACATTAGCTATAAAAAGAATATGTACAAATGAGGCTCTCTTTCCACAGGCTCCAAGATGGGAACAGGGTTTTCACTGTTCTGATCTATCTATCCTCATTTGGTTGTATTAAGCTATTTTTTATTTTTCACAAAACGAAAAGAAAGTGCTCCCTGGACTGTGGTACTACACTTTTTGTTGCTGTTGTTGTTAGTAGTTACACTAATATTATCACAGAATAAAGTGATGCAGTAAAGTCTTGTCTTTAGATTCAGATTCAAGTCACATCCATTGAGCATGGCACAGAAGCTCTGTAGGTGCCCCCATATCCACTATGTCATTTTTTCCTCAAGACATTTAAGGATATCAAAACAAACTTGAAAGCTGTCTTCAAAAACGTGGGAAGTCAGAGAGACAGCTGAAATCCTAAAAACAACTGAATCTAAGTATCTTGGGGGTGGTACAAAAATCACTGGTTCAACAGTTCTGAATATGGGTGGAATCTCTAATCCTATTTCCTCATTTCTTTTTCTTTTTCTTTTTTTTTTTTTGTGGTACGCGGGCCTCTCACTGCTGTGGCCACTCCCGTTGCGGAGCACAGGCTCCGGACGTGCAGGCTC
>NW_006783414.1:1941516-1974265 GCF_000442215.2 Lipotes vexillifer | reverse complement strand
CCCCCCCGCCGCTCCGCGGCATGTGGGATCTCCCCAGACAGGGGCACGAACCCGTGTCCCCCGTATTGGCAGGCGGACTCTCAACCACTGCTCCACCAGGGAAGCCCCTGTTTCCTCATTTCTGAGGCAAGGATTAATGGATTGGTTGGTCTCAATATACTGAGCCTCTGCCAGATCTCTCATGCCCTCATGTGCCTTACAGCCTTAGCTCTGCATCTGCATGTCATCCTAAGTCTTAGGCACAGTTTGGAACTCTTCTAAAGCAAGTTGAATAAAGGAGTTGTGAGGGTTGGGGAAATATTCTCTCCTTAAGGGGGTATATTTTTTACAAAGTGGAAGTACCCCAAAGTAAAAAAAAAAATTTTTTTTTTTTTTTGAAAAATAGGCAAAATCGGCCTTGGGTTCCCCTACGATCTACACATTGATTGTGCTGTGTCCCCTCCCCATGCTGTTACGTTGATGGCCCTTTCCCACTATGAAATAATACTTTTCATCTGTGTATCTGTTTATGTGTTATAATACATAATTATATTTAATCTTCACATTATCCTAATCTTACTGATATTCACAGAGGTTGATTGATTTCTAGTTGGTCACAGCTACTGAAAGAGGCAGAGTGGGTGCCTAAACCCAGTTCTCTTGATTCTGAGTTCAGTGCTTTTTAAATTAAATACAACAATAGTAGCAGTAGTTAATTTACTACGTGTCAGGCACTGTGCTAAGAGCTTTACATATAACATTACCTTATTTCATCATCATAATAACTTTGTGATATAGATAGTATTACTATCCCCACTTACAGATGTGTCAAGTGAGACCACAGAGAGATTACAGAATATGCCCAAGGTTACACAACTATCAAGATGCACAATCAAGATTCTAATTCAGGTAGTTTGCTTTATGACTTGCTCTTTCAACAGCTATGCTAGATGGCCTTCCTACAACGGCATAGCTGCCCTCATCAAGAGTGTTCTCATAATTTCCATCCATAATGTAGGTAAAAATTTTGCAAGAAGGAGAGTCCGGGGCTGCCTCACGTGGTTCTACACTGGGGCTCCAAGTACTACGTAACACAGGTCGTCCTGCTCTTGCACAGAGGACAGACACTTTGAAGGCGTGGGCTGTAGAGCATTGCTGTCATCATTGTCAGTGCCTGAGCACAATGTATGATCCATAGACGATGCATAGTAACTGTGTGCTGAGTGGAATTCAATGGAAATTACCAAGTCTTCATTGACATACTGAAGTGCTGACTTTCTCAGGGTTATATCTGTGTTTGAAAAATTAAGAGACAAAAGCCCCAAATCAACAGGGTAAGTTCTGCCTCTCAAATCAAGGAAATTAGTGAAGCAGAGGTAATACGCACCAATCACATACTGCCTGCAGACAAGTTTTGTTTGGCTACATATTGCTTTTAAATTTCCAATCAACAGCCAGTATTTAAAAATTAAGAGATTTCATTCAAAAGTCCCAATTTTCAAATTCTCTAGAAAAACTGCAAATTCTGCCACTAGACTGGGCATCTATTCTCTAGCTCGCCAATTTCAATGGGACCAGCTCTACCCATTTACTTTCCTTCTTGGCCCCTATAGGGTCCTGAGTTTGTAAACTATGAGCTAGATAGAATGTAAAGGAAGATTTGGAAGGGCATCAGAGCCTTCTAAGATTCTAAATCACCATTTTGATATACCCAACAGACTACTCTGCCAGCCTTGATGTAAAGTACATTGAAATTTTAGTCATTTAGTGACTGAGATTTCATCTTTGCTGCAGATAAACTGACAGCTCTCTCTCCACTTAGTTTAGTTGTCTCCAAAACCAGAATGTCTCCAGCATTACGGCACCATCACAAAAGTTACAAATTGGGCTAGCGTCCTTTCATTGGCTCCAGGTCAAATGGCCCATGCTGTTGTTTTGCAGCACCCTGCACAGTGTGGGCAAATAGCTAACTATATCTCACTCACGTGTTTTAAGGAAGAAAGGCTGTCACTGGTCAAAACTCTGATTCTTTTTTAAGGCCACCTTAATCTGCTTATAATTGTCACATGGGTTACAGGCAAAATGTTGACATTTGCACTTACTGACCCCTTCTGGGTGAGCAGGATTTTCTTCCTGAAAAATTCTGTGGTCTCTGCAGTTGTGCTACTATTTAGGAAGACTGGAGCTTAGTAGAGCAGCAGCCAGGGAGGCAAGTATGCATTTCAGAAAGTCTTAAATTAAACATGTCTCTTCAGTCCAAATATAGTTACAGATAAACTACATCAGGATAAAATGAGATTTCCCTTACCAAATTTTGGATTTTATAATGTAGTAAAAATATTTCCTCAATTAGTCAGTGAATTACTATTGAATTCTGTGCCTTAGTTAAAGAATCTACAGGACTTTCCTGGTGGCTCAGTGGTTAAGAATCCGCCTGCCAATGCAGGGGACACGGGTTCGAGCCCTAATCTGGAAAGATCCCGCAGGCCGCGGAGCAACTAAGCTGGTGCACCACAACTGCTGAGCCTGTGCTCTAGAGCCCGGAGCCACAACTACTGAACCCACGTGCCACAACTACTGAAGCATGCATGCCTAGAGCCCGCATGCTGCAACTACTGAAGCCTGCGCGCCAACATGCTCCGCAACAAGAGAAGCCACCGCAATGAGAAGCCTGCGCACCGCAACGAACAGTAGCCCCTGCTCGCTGCAACTAGAGAAAGCCCGTGCTCAGCAACAAAGACCCAATGCAGCCAAAAATAAATAAATAAATTTATTAAAAACAAAACAAAACAAAAGAATCTACAGACATTTAAGTGCTTTCTCCTGTCTAGGTCCCAAATAAAAACCTAAAAAAACATTTAAGGAGCCAAAAGCACTGCTAGAATTACATATTCGGTAACATTTTATATTATAATCAGCTAGACTTCAAATAGAGACCTTCTTCTTCTTAAGGAGGTTAACAGAATCCTTTCTGAATAGGATTTTTTGTTTTAATACCATGTATAATGATAGGGAATATGTAGTTTCTTTCACTGTTAAAAAAAAATCCTGCTTGTTAGAAAGTCTGCAGTCAACTCTGCTTTATTGCTTTGAATAAGCAGTTTGCACACAAAACAATAAAACTGTTTAATAAAAGAACATAATAGGCTTAGCAGATGTTGCAATCAGAACATTTTAGGTAAATGGTTTTAAAAGGACATTTCATCAGTTTAGAAATACTCTTTGGAAAATCAAATTCAGTTGCTGAATTTATGTAGGCTTTCTCTGAGGGAACGTTTGGACCTATTTTTCTCCAACAGAAACACAAGACTAAGTTTACAATGAACCAACTTCCAGCAAAGGTGGACTGGAAGAAGTGTGACTCCTTTAACTAACTCACATGACCCACGTTCCTGCTTGTGTTGCTAAGAAAGACACCTTGGTTTTTCTTGGTTTCTTCAAAAAAAATCATCTTTACCATTTGTTTCCCGGATAGCTTTTCTTTGTTTTTTATTTTTTGCGGTACGCGGGCCTCTCACTGTTGTGGCCTCTCCCGTTGCGGAGCACAGGGTCCGGACGCGCAGGCTCAGCGGCCATGGCTCACGGGCCCAGCCGCTCCGCGGCATGTGGGATCTTCCCGGACCAGGGCACGAACCCGCGTCCCCTGCATCGGCCGGTGGACTCTCAACCACTGTGCCACCAGGGAAGCCCCCCGGATAGCTTTTAAGGTATTCAAGAAAACTGTCACCTTCTTAGCAGTAAGTCCTTCAACATTTATTCAACCACCTCTACATGAGGACATAAAGACAGTTCCTGCCCTCAAGGAACTTATACTCCAACAGGAAAACAAAAAGTGACAAATGAAATACATGCTCTTGGTATAGAGTTCAAGTCATTGCTTGCTAATTTATGAAGAGTATAGAAGACTGTGCTGGGTGTACTATGTCATCTTTCTACAAATAAACAATGCCACCTTCACAAGGGCAAATATTTTTAAGGCTGATGAAAGCCAAGACTTCAGCTCAAAGGAAAAACAAAGTGTTACAATTTAAAAATGTCACTTCACACAACTGATTTACTGAGAAGATAGGCAAGCAGCCAACATTTTATTTTATTTTAAGATTTTTAAAAAAATATTTATTTATTTATATGGTTGCATCGGGTCTTAGTTGCACTTTAGTTGCAGCACGTGGGACCTAGCTCCCTGACCAGGGATTGAACCCAGGCCCCCTGCTTGGGAGCACGGAGTCTTAGCCACTGGACCACCAGGGAAGTCCCCAAGCAGCCACCATTTTAAATGTGTATGTTTATTTGCTAACAACAAAGTTGAATGACGTACTTGATTATTTTAATAAATTATAAGTTATGATTTAACCCTGCTTAGTGTTTCAACTCCAAGCTTCAAAACAAAAAAAGAAAAGAAAAATCAAAGTAGCAATCTTCCCCTCTTAATGTATCTTTCCGGCCTTACAGCTGGTAAACATTAAAACCCTAAACACTTAGGTTGTATCTGGTACAAGTTTAGCAGACTTTACTAATTCCTCTAGTAACTTGATTCTAATTAGGCCTCTTACTCAACAAAATGCTTGAATTGTCATATACTCCCGTTGTAAATTTATTTGAGAGAAGTCTTAGCATGGTCATTATCATTCTTAAATAATAAGACCGTTTTTCACAAGGAAACTACTCTTCTGATAGTGGCAAAGAAAATGTTTAACGTTCATGCCACCACAATCAACCATTTGCAATATATACGGGGAGAAAAAAAAAACGACCCTTGATCTATGGCAGCATTGCATCTGTGCTCACTGCCTCGGGCTCCCAGGTGCACTGAACCACATCTATCAAAATATTTACCCAGAAAATAGCTTTGTAAAAAGAATGGAATGTCCTTTTTGATGATTTCCTTTGAAAAATACATACGTATTTAACTGGCAACTATAAACTTTCAGTGATGGTAGATCACATGAATCCACTTATTAAAAAAAAAAAAAACTCCTTTCATGGTGGTTATAGTTGGTGTATTCTAATAACTATACCAACTACTCAATGCATGTAATATAGGCTTTACATTTTCACCTTGGACTATGGCTCTGACCTCCAGCTGACTGTTCCTCAATTCCAATCACAGCCTGGTTCTCACTGTGAGTTGAATCCTTGCTAGAGATTTAGCAGGGAGGTAATATAATATTAGGTATGAACCTCCAGCTTAATAACATACGAACATTAGGAATAGCTAGTGAAAGCTATGAAGGTCTACAGTAGTTTTTGAACAAGTTAAAGCGAATATCAGCTTCTAGGATGGCAATTTATATTACAGAATGAAAAACAAAAGAACATCCAAAAAAGAAAAAAAGAAAAAGAAAAAGAAAAATACCCTTCCTGATCTAAGCAAAAGCATGTCAAAAATCTACCTAAGGGCTTCCCTGGTGGCGCAGTGGTTGAGAGTCTGCCTGCCGATGTAGCCTGCTCGTCCCGTCCGGAGCCTGTGCTCCGCAACGGGAGAGGCCACAACAGTGAGAGGCCCGCGTACCGCAAAAAAAAAAAAAAAAAAAAAAAAAAAAAAAATGTACCTAACTTTCAATATTCAACACTCATGTTACCGACCAGGGTTCTTTGCCTTCCTCCAATCAACAGAAATTGATTAGAGGCCAGACAAGAAATTCACGCCAGGCTTTACTGGGGCCCCTGCTGCAGCAGCAGGGAGCCAGAACAAACAACAGGTTCCCTGCTTGCTTGCTCCCTGAGGGGGTGGCGAGCTTGTTCCTTATGTGAGGAAAGGGTAGGGGTGTGTCCAGGGCTTGGGCCAGAGGCATGGCTTAGGTGGTTTGCTCACCCCTCTGGTGGTGGTGTGTGCAGGGGGGCATGCTCAGTACCCTGCTTTGGCTCCTGACACCCTGGTTTTGCTACAGGCTCCTCAAAAGCGGCAGTAGGGTTTTTTGGTCTTTTTGTATCTTTTGGGTCCAGAATTTGTCCCAACTGTGCATGCACGCAGTTATTTTTAGTCCCATACAGCTTCTTTGTATTTTGGTGCTTGAGAAGAATTGTGTCTAGGTGCAAGCATTGCAGCACTGCAGCAAAGGGTGTCCCAGGTCTCAGCCTGTCTCGCTCATTGCTGACGAAATGCCTCTACCATACTGTCCACAGGGTCGCTGCATAATCAGCATCTAAAACAATGGTTCAGGTCAGCACTTTGAGTCACCCCGACGGTGACGGGCAAGGGGAGAGGTCAGTTCCCACATGTGTGGGCATGGCATGTGCTTCTGCTCCCCGGCTGCTCCCACATCCTGGCCTCACCATCCCTTTGCTTCATTAACTCCAGCCTTCTGCCCTCAAGACTTCTGTGCCGCCCTGGACTTCCTATCCTCAGAAGGAACCAGACAGGATGGCAAGTAAACCTGAGAGCAGGGCCGGGACAGAGCATTCAGGAAGCTCTTACTGGTACCACCTGAGAGCCCCAAAGATTGCTGAGTATCTACATAGGAATGTGGCACTCATTCTGCATAAGACGGGAGAATTCCCTTCACTTTTTTTTTTCTTTTCATCAATAAGATAAAGTAGAACAAAACAGAATAAAAGTAAGATAACAAAATATTCATGCTTCCTTCCCTCCATAACAACAAAACCACCATCATTTAACTGCAATCAATTAAAATCCAGCAAATACTTCTAGGGCTATGTGCGTAGCATTGTACACCCAGATGCTTTATTTTTAAGATCTCAAGTATGTTTAATTTTTGGAACCCCCCCCCAAAAAAAACATCGTATCAACCATACTAAAAGCTGTATTCATAACCCAAACTAAAAATAATTTTATTGCCAAAATAGTTTTGCAAGAATTTTTGTAGTCCTGTTTTTTAAATTATTTGGCCATCAGCTACTCATTTATAGTTTGCTATGACTTCTCAGTAATCACTGCTAAATTTAACATTTTATGAGGATGACAAAATATTTGGTTTTATATTTGTTTGCTTTAACACTTATTTTTGATCCTGTACTTTTTTGTGTTTTAGAGCCAATTTTTCTTTTGAGATCGCCAACATTTTTGAGGTTCTTGAAAAGTACAATAGCATTTAGTCATTGTGCCCCTAGCGGTTAATGAGTACTGTGATGGCCTTGACCGTAATAGCTAGAGAGAGGCCATCTGAGGAGACGCCTTCCTCGGGAACTGGCAGGAAAGATACAGGGTGAGCATAGAGGGAGGGAGCACAGAGGGAGGAAGAGGATGGCTGAAAGAGCTCATGTCACAGAAGTTCAAATTCAGTAAACCAGCAGACAGGATGTCCGACCATTCAACAGCCACTCTGCAGACGTCCAACAGGAGACACAGATGCAGAAAGCACTTTCCCACCCCGCAAGGAATTCATCGCCTAGTAGGGGAAACAGGACTTTATATAGGATGTAAGGCAGAGTGTGAAAACTGTTGTTAGAAAGACCTCAAGTACCATGAAAACAAAGAGGAAGCTATCACCAGAGCCACCAAATGGCACAACTCCAGGGGGCGCCATTCACAGTGTCATCTATGTGGATGGGGTCCCCTACATGTATGTAGAGCTGTGGCCCTGGCTGAAGGGATAATAAAAGGCATTCCAGAGGAGACGGCATTTGGGCAGGTGAGACGGCATTTGGGCAGATCTGTGAAAGACATTTCACAGGCTCTTTCATTTACTAGCAGAGTCACTTCTATGAGCTTCCATCTTCTCATCTGGAATAGAGCTAATAATACTGACTTCTCTGGGTCATTAAAGGAAATGAAAAGATATATGTGCAGTACACTACCTGTGCCAAATCCAAGCTTCCTTCCGTTTTTCGTTCCTTCTTTCTTTATTCAGATGCTCGTTGAGTTTCTACCATGTGTATTCTATCAGGCACCGTATAGACAATGAGGGACAATACACATGAGTTTGCCTTCATGAAACTTACAATAAAACGGGACTACTCTGTTACTAATTATACTACCGACAGTGATAGGAGGAAGGTGGGCCACATAGAAGCAGCAGTGAGAGCAAAAGCAAGGACAAGGTGTGTCCAGAAAACAATCAGGGGTTTCCCGGGTGGCGCAGTGGTTGAAAGTCTGCCTGCCGATGCAGGGGACACGGGTTCGTGCCCCGGTCCGGGAAGATCCCACGTGCCGCGGAGCGGCTGGGCCCGTGAGCCATGGCCGCTGAGCCTGTGCGTCCGGAGCCTGTGCTCCGCAACCGGGAGAGGCCACAACAGTGAGAGGCCCGCGTACCGCAAAAAAAAAAAAAAAAAAAAAGAAAACTATCAGTCACCCAGTTTTTCAGGAGTAAGGAGGAGGGTTTTATGTTGTTAAGTTCCTTCGTTAGTGGTAAGACTAACAGAGAAGAGTGGGAAAATGACTCAGCAGCAGCAAGTCAGGGAGTGGATCAGAGTGACGAATAGGTTTTATTTCCTACCTCAATTCTCATCAATCGGTAATGGCTTCCTGGAAGGCTGTATCGAAAATGTGCTCATGACTGTCAGTGTCACCGTAGGTACTGCAGGGGCTGGGGGTGGGATGGACATTCTCTGTCTAAATAAACTGGGCAGCCTGTCTTTGTAAAAAGCCATGTCTGGAAGAATCTGTGTGATTTCTTTAGCAGAGATCCAGAGCACTAGAGCAGGACAGGAGACCCAGAGGGGGAAGGAGACCTCTAGCTGACTGATAGCACAGCAGAAGACCAAGAGATCAAAGGAATATAGGGTGGTGGTGACTGCTTTAATGAATTGGCTTAGTGTGGAATTCATGTTGGGCTGAGTCACCAAAACGGAGCCAATGGATTAGAAAAAGTGAAAGAGGTTGGGTTTTGGAGACAGAGAGTCCTGTGTTCAGATACTAGGTCTTCTAGGGGCAGGACAGGAATAAAGACGCAGACGTAAGAGAATGGACTTGAGGACATGGGGATGGGGAAGGGTAAGCTGGGACGAAGTGAGAGAGTGGCATGGACATATATACACTACCAAACGTAAAATAGATAGCTAGTGGGAAGCAGCTGCATCGCACAGTGAGACCAGCTCGGTGCTTTGTGACCACCTAGAGCCGTGGGATAGGGAGGGTGGGAGGGAGTCGCAAGAGGGAGGAGATATGGGGATACATGTATACATATAGCTGATTCAGTTTGTTATACAGCAGAAACTAACACAACATTATAAAGCAATTACGCTCCAATAAAGATGTTAAAAAAAATACTAGGTCTTCCAATAAAATGAAGCTAATTCACTGGCTGGCTGTCCATGGGCATGGTCTTACATGTCGGATACCAAGGGAAGATACAGGGAGGAATAAGGAGTGGTTTACCTCTGGGGGAGTTTGTTTTTAACTCAAAGGAAGATTGCTTTTAACCCAAAGTTATAAGGTACGATGTGAAGTATGCCCCAAGAATGAGGTACAAATGACATGGGAGAGTCAGGGGACAGGGAACAGGGTGGGAGAGAAATAGGGGCAAGTTTCACAGAAGCTGCAATGAGAGTTGCATCAAAGGACATCAAACATTTTTTCTAAATGGAATGAAAAATATTATTCTTTGAAGAAGGAAGCATATGTGAAAGAGAAGAGAGGTGTGAAGAGTCCTTCCAGCGTAGATGCCAAAATCATACAGGATAAAAGCAAAAATGGGACAGATGGGGAAAGAAAAGAAGTGAGTCAGGTGCTGAAGCCACCTGGGATAACTTATCATTCATTTATTACTTTTATTGTCCGCAGACTGGCCAAAAAAATTTCATGACCAACCAAGCACAAGTAGATTCTTATCATTAGAATTCTAACCCTAGTCTGTGATAAACTAAAGATGCATTTATCCTATATAGAAATCAAACTAATTAGGCAAATAAATATGCACAGAACTGGAAATGTCATGGCCCCCGAAACATTTGCCCAATGGAAAACTGGTAGGTGACATCCAGTTAATTGAGAGAAGAGCTTGCCTCACAACTCAAAAAGCAACTAGTTTTTAAAAGCTAGTCTTGTCTTTAAAAAATTAACTGAACTAAAAATAAAATCACTAAGTTGGCAGGAATTAAAATGAAATTAATATAAGGAACTTTCACTGAATTTTTAAAAACCCTACATTTACTTTGGAATTTTACCTCTCAATTTTAGTAGATAAGTTAAAACATTTTTTGGTTTCATCTTCATTATTTTTGTTTTGAAATGTTGAAAGCTTGAAGCTTTCCTTTGTGCTCAGGATCTCTCACCTGCCAAACAGTATGGGTTACGCTTTGCCTGTATATTGGGTGTGAGTGGGGAGGGGTGTAGAGCAGATATGCCTTTCTTGAACACAGTTTGAGAGGCCCTGGTCTCAAGAGCTCTGGAAGTCCTTTGAGAATGACATCATTTCGGTGACTCATCTGCTGTACAATCCATCTCGCAGAAGGAGAGGAACCTGAATGCAGCATGAGTTATGCTAGTCAGGGCAGCTGAGGCACCTGGGGCCGGGGTGGGGGGGTGTACCTGAGAACACCTGGGCCCCTACTAGCTCCAGGTAGGTGGTCAGAGGACCAGCAGGTTACCAAGAAATGGCCACATTCATGAGATCTCAGGATTCTAACACTTAAAATGCAGCAACCCAATTTCACAGGTATAGAAACTAAGTCATGGGAAGGGCACCAGCTGACCCCGATCCACAATGAGTCAGAAACAGGGCCTGAATTCAGAAACTGGTCTCTTAACTTCACCATGCATTTCCTAGCCCACTCTACTAAACTGAAAGACACTTCAGAGGATAAGCTGATGAATCACGATCATACTGTGGTATAAATAAAGAATTAAATAAAAACCAGTTGCAACCTCAAATATGTCCATAAACTGTTAAGTTGGAAAGGTAGTTTTAAAATACACTTTCCAATTCTTTTGAACTAAAATCAAATTTAGGACACTGTAGAAAGGCAGTTCAAACAAAAGCTAATTTTGTTTAATGAACTAACCAGGAAGGCATTGTGAAAGTGTTGTGCAACTAAATGCTTAGCCAATTACTGTGAGATCAAATAACTGTTACCATAGTTACTGCACACTGTTTTCCATAATAACTTTTATCACTTCAATAAATCTTTGTGACGCAACAAATATAAAGTTTACTGTAACATGACTATAATGTTTTGGAAAGCACACACTGATGACTGACCTACCGAAATTACCTTCCCATATTTGTCAGTGAACAAGGGGTGATACTGTGTCTAGTTGACTCAATATCAAAATGTTTCACTGGCTTCTTTAAGAGGTTGTCATTCCTCAAAAGTTGAATTTACCTGGTCCAGTCATTCAACAGAAGAATCAAAAGGCCCTTAGAGCATTACATCTTGTCTCTGAATGAGAATAAAAATAACAGCAGCCATTAATGAAGCCCTAATTGTCAGGTTCCATGCCAAGCAGTTGACATACATCATCATCTAATCCTTCTTACACTGCTGTGGGATAAGGATCTGGCCCAGTGTCATCCAGCTCCATTCTGGAAGAGATTTCAACCCAGGTCTGTCTAGCTCTAGCTGAAAAGTCAGTTTTCTTTCCACCACACCACACAGATTTTTAAAAAAATTTTATTTATTTTACTTTATTTATTTTTGGCTGTGTTGGATCTTCGTTGCCGTGCGCAGGCTTCCTCTGGTTGCGGTGAGCCGGGGCTACTCTTAGTTACGGTGTGCGGGCTTCTCATTGCAGTGGCTTCTCTTGTTGCGGAGCACGGGCTCTAGGCGCGCAGGCTTCAGTAGTTGTGGCACACGGGCTCTAGAGCGCAGGCTCAGTAGTCGTGGCGCATGGGCTTAGCTGCCCCATGGCATGTGGGATCTTCCCGGACCAGGGCTCGAACCCGTGCCCCCTGCATCGGCAGGCGGATTCTTAACCACTGCACCACCAGGGAAGCCCAACAGTTTTATATTTATATAAAAAAACACAATTTCTACAATAACTGTTTTCTTGCTGCTGTGTATAGTGTTACACCAAAGTGCCACAGGAGACTCCCTGACACAATGCCTGGCTGGTCTGTTAGCTGAAATGATGTCGCTTCACTGCATGTCATTGGAAAATGGAAATTCTTTCCCTGGCTACACTGGAGTTGAGACTTGGTTATTATTACTATTCCCAGTAACCCCTGCCCTCCCACCACCCACATGCAGGGCTTAGTCATTTTGCTACTTTCACTCTTTCCTGTATCCTGCCCTTTTCTAGATCTAAATGCTGAGATTTTTGAATAAGTGAAGTGACAAACATAGTCTAATAGGTTAAGACTGACAATAAACTTGTAGTATGAGTACGATAAGATAAAGGCAGCTGAAGACTCACGTATCAGTTCTGTCAATGTGAGACTATATAGCCTTGGGCAAGTCACAGAGTATCTCTGTGTTTTCCCATCTGGAAAATGGGGCAATAATCCCCACCTACTAACTCACAGGGATATTATGCAGATTAATTATTCAATGTGGTTGAATTCTTTGAAGATACAAAGTGCTAAGTATAATAATCATTATCAAGGTGAAACGTAAAACGTACATATGATTACAGAGTATTAAGAAGCAGGACCGAAAGCCACTATCAGAAGAGTGTCCCACTGCAGTAAAAGCAAGCACTTTTACACATTCTCCAGAGCCCTGATGTAGGAACTCTAAGGCTCCTACCTTTGAAACTTGATTCATACCTATTCAGCACTGTTCCAAAGGTCTCAGTTTTAAGAGGCCAAAGTCATTTCATCGTTGGTTTCAACGATGAACAGGTAGGATTCATGTCAGGGACTGAATCCGCCTTGGATGACGCATTGGCTGTCAGAGATAGCCTCCTGTCAGAGATAGCCAAAGGCTGACACCTCTGGTCTTTTGTCCCCCACTCCCCCCACTGCCTGGGGAATTTAAGTTGGAAACTTGTCCTTGACTCTACCCTGCCTCCCCATTTCTTCCATCCAACCAGTTACTGCCATCTCCCAAATCTCTCCCCAATTCAATTACTTCCCTCTTGGCCCATCTTGATAGTGCCTTAAATGAGACCCTCCTCACTTACCACAATGACTGCAACAGTCTTAGATCCGTTCTCCTGCCTCCAGTTTTCCCTCCCCCTTCAATTGATTGGTCATCCTACCCCACATGTAACACAATGCTAATCAGGACTTGCTTCTGTATAAAACAATTCAACACACACCATTGCTTTCAGGATAAAATTCAGATTCTTTTGCAAGTGATAAAAGAATTTTTCTACACTGTCTCCAACTTCATTTTTTTACCTCTCCCCTATGATCCTCTAGTCACTCTCTCCCTTACAGCTGGCTCGCTGCTTACTGCTACTACAGCTACTACACTATAATGATACTCTTGTTACTTGTAAAGATACTAGTCCTGAAGAACCCTAAGGGCAGTGGCTGGCCTTTACCTCAGCCTGCCATAAACTACATATGTACCCAATAAATGTTAAATAAGTGACTGACTGAAAGGCTTCCAGAGGACATGGTAACCAGTTATGTCGACTTTTTTTGTTATGCTCTCAGCTTGGTAAAAGGCTCTTGAGCAACTAATTTGATTGATGTTTTTAAATACAGATGATGATGATGATAACTGATTCAGAGTATCTTGTTATTAAGACTCAATTGAACTAAGTTATCCTTTGCAAGACAGACCTCAGTGATTCAAGTTTGCCCTTTAAGCTTTTAGATTTGGTCAGATTCCATGAACTACTGCCAAGAAGCAAACACTCAAAGCATAATACTAGAGTCTTAATGATTTTGTAGGAAGCTGTGGTCATAGAATGTTCACACCTATCAGAACCCCTGCTGTAAAAAAAAAAACAAAACTCTTCATCGAAGTTTTGACAGGAACAGGAAATACATTAATCAAATACTGAGTGGCATACAGAGGAATATAATTTTAAAGTGGTATGGTTTTGTTTGCTCCCCAGATATAGGAGAAAAAGTGAATGACAAACAGCATCTTACTTCCCAGCTCTGGAATGCTACTGGACCCATAAAACCAAATCAGTCATACATAAACCAGCTTCTCTTACTTAAAGTAAGAGCACCAAATCTATCTTAATCCATTTTGGAGAATGAGCAAAGACAGCTGTGCACAAGAAGCTCATATTTTGTGGAAATAAAAAAGAGAATTATGAAACTTAAAAATACATAAAAAATAAGACATGCTCTCTCCCCCAAATCTGCCAATTTTTAAAAAGTCTTTGAAATTGATCAAACATGAGCGATTTACTTGTCCACCAGTCATCCAGGAACAGTGTCTTCTATCGAGTTAACGTCAGTTAAAGTTCATGCAACGGTCATCCAAGAGAATCACCTCTTATTTTAGCTTCCTACTTTTTGACACTCTTCCTCCTCCTGGATCTCAATTTTCATCTTCTAAGCTCAAGGTGACTCCTGTGATTACTCATCAGTTTTGATCTGCAGGCTCTGGCACTGCTGGCCACATCATTCTTCCTGAAATTACTTCCTCCCTTGGCTCCTGCAAGACTATGGGACCTTTTTGCACCTCCTCCATCTCAGACCATTCCTACTATGACACTTCTTCCCTTTTTTAGCCAATGGATGTGTGTCCATCTCAGCCCTCTGTGTTTTTCCTGCTAAAACACCAACATTCTATCTGGATACACAACTTCTAAAGAATTCACTTTTAGCCTTGACTTGCTTTCCCAGTTCCAAGTCTGTACCCTCAACAACCTAAGGGATATATTAATTGCTCATCACACCACTGCTTCAAAGAAAACATGCTTGAAACTGAATATACCATCTTTTCCTTCACACCCCAAACGGTTCCTTTTGCATTTTTTTGGTAATAGATTGACCATTCTTTATGGCACTCATGCTAAAAACTTGGGGTCCTTTTTCTTGAACCTCTTCCTCCTTCTAACAACCTATGTTAAGTCCCAGTGCCTAATTCCAGTGTCCTCTGCCACATATCTCACTGCCACCCTTTACTTGCTTTTCTAATCTTACCAACCAAATAAATACTGCTCAAAGATACTTGTTGTTTTAACACACAAGTAAGCACTCTTCCTGTCTCCAATTTCTTCTCTTTCCTCCATAATGCCACCAGGTTACACTTCTAAAAATATTAATTTGACTAGGCCCTTCCCCACTCAAAAGTTCTTCTGTAGTTCAATATCACGTTTATAAGATAAAGTATTGACTTCTTAGCCTAGCTTTCAAATCCCTCAGCAGTTTGCTCCTGAACTTCTGGCCTCATTTTTCACAATCTTCCATTAAAATACCATAAGAATAAAAGCCCCTATACAGATCTATACTCATTAAAGTAAAGCAATAAAAACAACATATGCTTAGGAAAGGGACCCCTTTCTGCTTCTGTGTCTCTTCTTCAAAGTAAATATTCAGTGTCTTTATTTATGAATCAGAGGCTTTTATCCTATGATATTCCCAGAGACATCTCTCCTCATCCTTCTGAATAAACACTGGAGTATAATTCCAAGGTCTGTTTCCTTGCCCTCAACTCCCTTTACCTCTGCTAAGACTTAATTGGAAAGAAAAACACGTCTATTGCTGCTCTTTTATTTTTCCTTCTATTTCTAACCTTAAACTCCCAGCACTTTCCTTTTTTGTGTATCACTAACAGGTATACTGGACCTGAAATTCTCTAGGATGCCCATAAACTGTTCAGAAGTAAGGCCAAGTGTAAGGAAAATGATCAGGGACTTCCCTCGTGGTGCAGTGGTTAAGAATCTGCCTGCTAATGCAGGCGACATGGGTTCGAGCCCTGGTCCGGGAAGATCCCACATGCTGCGGAGCAACTAAGTCCGTGCGCCACAACTACTGAAGCCCACATGCCTGGAGCCCGTGCTTGGCAACAAGAGAAGCCACTGCAACGAGAGGCCTGTGCACCACAAAGAAGAGCAGCCCCAGCTCACCGCAACTAGAGAAAGCCCGCGCGCAGCAATGAAGACCCAACACAACCAAAAATAAAAAAATAAATAAAAATAAAAATAAAAATTCTGTCTGGAAAAAGTTGGTAAAAGAAAAACAAAAGGAAAATGATCAGATGGAAAGAGTTTTCTTTTTCTGTTCTTCCCAACTATACAGGAGGACCCTCTGATACACACTTCAGAAAAACAAAATCTTAAAAGAAAAAGATCATTTACACCTCCATATAGTCCTATGCACTTTCCTCCCATAGATGGAGAACATGGATGGTACTGTTTGTCCTTATGACCATACACCATTTTCATTATTTAAGAAACTTCACTAAAGAACAAAGTCTGTACAGAACATGAATGGAATAAAAAGTCTACAGTGAGCATAAAATGAAGATTAAAAAAAAAAACTTCAGTGAAATTCCACAGTTGTAGCAGGCCATTGGGCTATGCCTCAGACTTGCTGGGACTAAGTACCATTCTTGCTTTCAGAGCTTACTCAAGGGAGAGACTGGGAAGTCCTGATCTTGGGGCATCCATCATGGCCCTGGGTTATACTTGTCCATGTGTTCATTTGACCAGCATCTAAACATCAAATATGTGCCAGACGCTGGAAATCCAGAGACATAGTATAGCCCTTGCCTCCAAAAAGCCATCTAGCTGGGGGTATCAGAGTACCAGAACACTACACGGTAGGCAGACTGAGGCTTTCACTCATTAAGAATAACTTTAGTGAGCGTGAGTTGTTAAGCACTGTTCTAGGCACTGGGGAGACAGCAGTGAGTAAAATGCAAAAATCTCTCCATACTCTAGAGGGCTAATATTTGAGAGGGATTCTTGAGTGCATCTAGGATTGGGTTTGCTCTAGGAAAGATCAGACCTCTTATTGCATTCCAGAACATAAACACGGTAGACCTAAAACCTATCAGTAAATCAAACATGAAGCTAGAAGTAATTTTTTAGTTTCCTCATATGATGATTTATTCCGTGATCCAACAGGGATAAATGGGCATTCCAATGTCTAAGAGAAAAGACCTCCCAAAACGTTATAGGACCAAGTGGACATTTCTGTACAAATCCTTGAAAAACTGCAATTAAGGTAATGATTTATATTTGGCCACTTTAAAATTTTAAATACAGTATATGGATTGAATAATATTTGCAAATAAGGTTTACTAGCTATAGATACCATTCCTCCAGTTACCTCATTATGATGTCTCTGCCCCATGGACAGACAATAGGGTAGTTGTCTGTGTATAGTAAATTGCTAAGGCTGACCATCATAAACATACAGATCTAGTTCCAGAGAAACTAGATAAATAAATATGTACTCGTCCTCAGCCCTTTTCAAAGAGGCAACAAAATGATCACAACCACTACCATGGTCTCAAAATTATTACTTGTCTTTATATAATGCCTGATACTTTTTTTCAAAGTTCTTTCAAAATCACTCTTTTATTTGATTCTTTCACCAAAGCTATAAAATAAATAGCGTGAGCATTATCACTTCAGAGATGAGGAAACGGACACAGAATGGGACCTACCTAAAGTCATACAGCTTACCAGTAAGTTTAGGAAAACAACTGGACTCTCAGTAAATGGCTCATCCATTACACGAGACTGTGGAGCTATAAGCATTGAGTCCCCAGGCTTCAAAGTACCTGGCACAGAACTGGCACATAGTAAACCCTGGCTGTCTTAATTCATCTGTTACCCCAGGTGTCTAGAGCAATATTTGGTGAATGAAAGAATAAACAACGGATGGATGGGACTTCCCTGGCAGTCCAGTGTTTAAGACTCCATGCTTTCAATGCAGGGGGCATGGGTTCAATCCCTGGTCAGGGAATTAAGATCCCACATGCTGTGCAGTGTGGCGTGGCCAAAAAAAAGTAATAATAAAAGGATGGATGAATAATAATAAATGGATGGAGGAGGAGTGGCCAGACTAAGTGAGGGTTTGACTCATACATCAGCTATACAGACAGCAACTTTCATAAAATTACATAAAATTGATTTCACAAATGCTTTTCAAAAGCTTCTAAACTGCTTTTTTTTAACTTCTGTACCTGATTAGTTTTAAACCAAAGTAGACGGTTTTCCCTGACCCATTTTCAAAGCTAATCTCTAAATCCCTTGGTTACAAAATCGTACGGATTAAATATTTGTTCTGTGAAAATGTAGAATGGGTCAGGCAAGAAAAAATTCAAAAGTGTAAGTATACAGATTAAATTTCCAGAATTCAAGATAATAACAAAAGAGTTACATTCAAAGGCCTTCAGTGTGAGGAATCTCCAATGAGAGTTTAGTTGCCAATATTTCAAAAGCTACTTGTCATAAACCCAAATACATGAAAATAGTTAACAGCAGAGCACAGCAGCCAAACTGAAAAAGGGAAAAACAGATGCTTGCAGAAACAATGAAGGCTTTATGATGTTGGATCTAGACTACCTTTGAACACCTAACGTGGTTTCCTGATAGAAAACCATAAGTGCAGCATTTCCAACCTAGTGAACTGGATCACCCTTGCATGCTCTCCCCAGATTAACAAAGCTGGGGTGCAGCTTACATACACTTGCTCTGCACAGTATCCAGCACAACGGTGACTGTCAATAAACTTCAAACAACTAATTGGGATAATTCCACAAAAAACTGCAGGTAAGAACATAATTCTGCGATGACTATGGAGTACTTGGGTTGACCCACAAAACAGAGATTTTTTCTCCCCTTCTTCACTAAAATGTAAATATTAGGATTTCTTTGCCAGCGCTTTTGTCTGCAGCTGTCCTCAGCACCTTGTGCTCCCCTGTACCTGTGGAGTAAGATTATTCATCTATGGGCTAATAGCAGCCGTGCTTTGACTTGACTTAACGTATCTGTGCTGTGTGGTATACTTGGAAGTAAAGAACTAAACCATGAGAGAATAGGATGGGGCTCTCCTAGACCCAAATCCTCATTTTATACAGGAAACTCAAGCCCAGAGAGGGAGAGTGAATTATCCCTGGTCCAGAAGCCAGTAAGTGAGGGAGCTCACAGGACTGGAATCCAGATCTGCTGGGGATGCACAAAACTGGCATATATATATATATATATATATATATATATATACATATTTATATATATACACACACACATACACACACACATATATGGCATATATATACACTGTATATTGTATGTATACATATATATACACTGTATATATATACTATCTATAGTGTCTGTGTGTGTGTGTGTGTATATATATATATATATATATATATATATACTATTAGATATTATTATATTTAGCCCCAATGAATCAAAGTAACCACACTATAATCATCTTTTTGCCACAGTGCTGCTTTGCTGAGGTGCTGCTACTCAGATGACTTCATCTTTAATTTTACCCTCTTGGTTCCATTCTGAAAAACACGTCTGCACACTGGGCTACCACCAGTGACTTAGCCGAAGCAATGACTCTCCCAGGTAAAGTCACATTCAAGGGCCCACTTCCTTCCACAGTCACACTCTGACTCACCATAGAGGTATCTCCTCCCATATTCCCAGATTTGAAGCCTAAACCCAAGAGTAGTGTAGTACGATGCATTCCAGCCCTGACTTTGGCCTCTAGGAAGTCACTGAGTCTTTCTGGAACATTTTTAAATAAAATATTTATGGAACAACTTTCATGGCAAGTATTATGTATCTGGCACCAAACTACGGTGTGATAATAACAATTTCCTAAAAGTGGCAGGTACTCTGGTAACTTTATAATCTCATTGGATCCGCTTAACAACTTTCCCCCAAAGGATGGTTCAATTATCTTCCTGTTTCACAAATGAGGAAATCAAGGCTTCGTGAGTTCTAACATTATTTTTTTCTGTTTTACAGGAGAGGATCCTGAGGGTTAAAGAAGCTTACCCCAAATCTGCCTAACATTAACTATAGCTAACAGAGCGGCTAGGAAGCAGCAGAGGCAGGATTCAAACCCATGGGTGGCTGACTCTAAAGTCAGCCAGGAGTAATGCTGGGAGCCAGGAGCAATGCTGGCAGAAAGCTCTCTGCTCTTAGTCTCCTTTGGGGGCCACTTTAGCTGAAAAGAATCACCTTCTCCAAGATTATGCCCCCTTTCTGGGGTGACCAGCATCCAATGGCCGGTCCATAAGGTATAAAGGCCTGGCCCCATTTCCCCCACTCAGGACAGCTCTGAAGGGTCATCCATCTTCAGAACTCCCTGCAGGTCGGCTGAAGCTTCTGCTGAGGCTGTATCATCACAGCCTGCCTGTTCCCCCTGCCCAGTCCTGCTTCCTTCGTTTCCCTTCCAGGGGTGCTCATCCCCAGAGCACTCCCTGACGAACTTCTCCACGCTCATCTCCACCTCAGAGTTGGCTCCCCAGAAAACCTGACCCGCAGTATCCACATTCTTTTCACTTTACCAGGCTGCTGCCTCAGTTGTTTCATCTGTAAAAGGGGAGGTTGGATTTGATGAACCCAATCTAGTTTTAGCTTCAAAACAGCAGTGTGGCATAGGTGAAAAAGGTTAGGAGTCAGAGGATCTGATTTCTATCATCGTCTCAGCCACTAACTAGCAGCATGACCTTAACCCCTGAGATTCCCACTTTCTAGTCTATAAACTGGAATGACATGATCCATCTTTCTTTCACAGTTGTTGAGAGCATCAATTTAGAAACTACAAAGCCCATATTAACAGAAGCTACTGTTTTCATGATAATTATTACCGTTAAAAATTTGTGGGAGCTGCTGTAACAGGAGCAGACCAGCAAGGACTAAAATGCTGCTGTTCCACAATTCTCTGGGGAGACCCAACCAAGGTCCCTGGCACCCCACCGCAAAGCTTGTGGCAGCTCTGTCCAACTCATATAACACCACGTACATCTACGCTTATGGTATTCCTCCAGTCTCAAAGGACTGTCCTTGACCCTATGCCCCTTTACCTCCAACTGGATGTTACTGCATGAATCACGCCTTCTTCTTCTTTTTTTTTTTTTAATATTTTTATTGGAGTCCATTTGATTTACAATGTCGTGTTAGTTTCTGCTGTACGGCAAAGTGAATCAGTTGTACATATACACATGTCCACTCTTTTTTTAGATTCCTGTCCCATATAGGTCATTACAGAGTATTGAGACGACTTCCCTGTGCTACATAGTAGGTCCTTAGTAGTCATCTATTTTACTTGTAGTAGTGTGTACATGTCAACCCCAATCTCCCGATTCATCCCTCACGCTTTCTTCTCCTTCTCTCTTCAACTTCCTCCCCTTTACTGGCACGAGCCCCTTGGAAACTTACCTATTTTCTATCCCCCTAAAACCACCAGCTGCAGCAGCACCACCACCAAACGCTCTCATGTCCCTGTGTTCTTCTCCAATTACGCTTCCTCCCTTGGCTGTACCATCTGTGACCTTTTTTACTTCCCATTCACTTAACCATTGATACGTGGCTTTGCCCTGCCTGGTTAAAGTCATCAGTGACTTCTCATCTATCCTCATCTTACTCGACTGGCTGATGACATTTGACACACAAGATAATCCCCTCCTTGAAACTCTACTCATTTGGTTTCTGAGACAACTCTTTCTTGGTTCTCCTGGAACTTCTTGGATTATTTTTTCCCCTCAAATCTGTTGTGAGCTCCTTTTCCTTTGACCATCTTTTAAATCTCAGGGTGCTCCTAGAGCTTCATCCCTAGGAGCTCATCCATTTAATAATTTCAACTACCATCTGTGACAGTGACTACCAAATCTTTATAGTTTAAATCTCTTAATTTTTGACTTGTGTAGTCTTCCTTATGCTCTCCTTTGCTCCCTTCCGTGGCACTGGCATCTAGCTGGTCGCCTAACTTAGAAATCAAAGTCTTCCTTTGCCCTTTCTCTCCATGGTTACTGAGTGTTATCCTTTCTGTCTCCTAAATACTTCTTTTTTTTTAACGCCCTAAATATTTCTTGAATCTACTTTCTCTTCCCCATCACCACCACGGTAGTGTTAATTCAGGCCTCCCTGTCCTTGTCTACACTTCTGCAATGACCACCTAACTGATTTTCCTGCTCCCAGTTTCAAAACCCTCTAACCTATTTTCTCCATGGTCGTAGAAGGATCTGTCTAAAACACAAACTCTGATCAGATTGCTCTGGCATTACCTAGAACAATAACAGAAACACCGAATTGTCTGGTTACAGTATGCCTTCATTGGCAGCCTGCCATGATTCAAACTTTGCCCACCTCCCTGGTTACTTCATCTGTACTTCCCATCCGCAGCTTTGTGCCCCAGCAACACTCAATGCTCCTAACTCTTCATGCACACCATGCCGCTTCGTGCCTCTGCTTCTCCTCACACTGTTCTCCCTTCTGCCCAGAACACCCAACCCTTTCTCCCCTGACCTGGCTAACCCTTCCTCACTCAAGACTCAGTTGACTTGTCATCTCCCCGAGCAGGTCTTCCTTGATAGAAGGATTAGGTGTCTCTCCTCAGTGTTCCTGTAATATACCCGGTGCACGTTGCCATCAACGTAACTCTACATTGCTTCAAAATTGCTTGCACGTCTACCTCCTTGTTCTGACAAAAAAAAAACTTGGTGGCTGAACACATGAGTCACGTATTTTGCTCACAAGTCTTCAGTTCGAGCAGGGCTCCGTGAGAATGGCTTGTCTTTGCTCCCCTTAGTGTCAGCCAGGGCAGCTCTCCCGAAGCCGGAGAATCTGCTCCCAAGATGGTTCATTCATAGCACTGACAAGCAGGTGTTGCCTGTTAGTTCCTCTCCACCTGGGTCTTTCCACAGGGCCACTTAGGCTTCTTCACAGCATGGTAGCTGGGTTCCAAGAGTGAGTGTTCCAAGAGACAGGAAGTGGAAGCTGCTAGTTTCTTAAGGCCCGGACCCAGAAACTGATATAGTTTCTGAGTAGAAACAGAATAGACTTCTGCTATAATCTATCTTCAGGCAGTCACAGGGCCCAGATTCAAGGGGGTGGGGTGGGGGTAGGGGGTAGGTAGAGCTCTAACTTTTGACAGGAGTGTCAAAGAATTTGGGGGGCCATGTTTTAAAACCATCATACTCTTCTACTGGACCATGAGCTCTTTTAGGACTCACGGTCATGCCATGTGTCTGTTGAATGAATATATTCATTCCTGGACCAAACTACCTTCACAGAACTTCACAATAACTTGCACCAAGGAGGCTGATTCCAGATCACTCAACCACATCAATTAGCAAGAGGAACAAGGCTCAAAGGAAATCAGTCCTACAGCATTTTAGAAGTTGGAGGGATTTATAATCTAGTCAAATCATAGTCTTTCACTTTACCCAACCAAATCAAACCAAAACAAACAAAAAACCTGAGGCGCACAGACAAAAGAATATGGCAAAGATTCCGTGTGGGTCAGTTATATAAAAAATAGCAATGATTCATAATTTATTATCTGTGGGAAGTACATGCTATTTATTTGCTCACTTTCTTTCCTTTAGCAAAAGCCAGAGTTAATTAAACCTTGGAGTCTGAGTGATGAGCACTGTTAATTTTCTTTCTTTTAAAGGACGACACTATTTATTTTTGCAGGTTGGGTCCCATTTACAGCTATCAGTGTAATTCAATCATTTGATGATGCCCTATGTGTCTTGGTAAAATGTTTTGTGGCACACTGATGACTCAAATACTATGCACTGACATGCATCTAGACATTAAACAGAATATGCAAGAATGCATAAGACCCTAATTATTGGGCATCTAAACATGACTGATCCAAACACAAATGTGAACTGAGGTATTCGAGTTTGAATTATTAAATGTAATTATTAAAGTCAAAGGAAATGAAATAATTTGACATTAATACGGTTCAAATTACAAGCCTAATTCTAAAAGTTGAATTTTGAGCATATTAAAAAAAATTAATTTGTTGAATACAGAGAGATAACTAATTATAGCTTTAGAAACACACAGTTAGACCTGAAAATATTTAATTTCTTCTAGGCTTTCTCAGGAGCTTCCAAAACACTAGATAATCTTATAGAAGTTATAATGACTACAACTACCAAAAAAAAAAGGTGGGAATTGTCAATTCACTGAATACATAGAAGCATTTTACCAAGAAAGTAGTATCAGTTTTCCCAAAAGAATGAATTTTTTTTTCCCCTCAGAGTTCTTTTCCTGCCTAGCAGAACATTTAGGAAATGTAACTTCCTAAATGCAATTACCTTGTAAATCAGACTGCCTATATGACTACATTTTAAGCAATGTGGAGGAAGGGCACAATGCTAATTTAGCAATAAATAAATAATAAAGATAAATCACATGGGATGCTGGTTTACTACACAAACTAAGAGGTATATTTATAACATTATCTGCACTTCCTACCCAGTGTTTATGCAGTGACTACATCTTGCCCAGTACAACATCTGAGAAACAACAAGATCCCCCGGAACAGATCAGAGATAAACTGGGAAAAAAAAAAGAAAAAAGAAAAACATAAAACTCTTGCAAGCCATCTGAGACATACCGCAGGAATTCCCAAACACCCATCCACAAAGGCTGCATCTTTTTTGTTCAGAGCAAAAAGAAAGGTTGCTCCTCGGGGTTAATCATTATCACAGTACTTTATGTACCAACTATAAGCAAGGCTTTGGGTTGGGCACAAAATGGTTCAGAATCTGTGTACACCTGCTAATTCAAATTCTCTAGCAGGTAACAGTTGAACATTCTTCAAGACAAGGCAACACGGAGCTTACATAAGCTTCCAACATATTCGCCTACTTAAGATGGAACCTAGCTTTACTTAAAGAGACATGGCAGTACCCTGGGGCGGGAACAGAAGGACAGTTATTTCTTTGCAACCTGAAATAGCAATACAGAATACAGTAATGATAGCTACAGTTGACTGACAGCTTACTCATTTGCCAGGCACAGTGTTAAGTGCTTTATGTGTATTTTTCATTTACTCCTCACAACAATCTTTAGAAACAGGTATCATTTGCGAATCCTTGTTTTACAGGTAAGAAAAGCAAGGCTTAAGGCAGTAAAGACATTTGCCCAAGGGATAGGTGAGGATGATTTGAACTCCAGGGCTTGAGTCCTGAACTTCTCAACTACTCACTCCACGTTTAACTATCCATTTAATCTAATTTATGCACTGTTTATATAAGCTACACAGGTGAAACATATGCTTTCATTATAAAATAATTTAGAAATGGATAAACACAATTGATTTTTAATTGACTGTTAACTACCACATTAAAATACAGTTGACCCTTGAACAATGTCGGGGTTGGGGGCACCGACCCCCTGTCCAGGAGAAAATCCAAGTGTAAGTGGACCCATGCAGCTGTTCAACCCTTGAACCCACAGGTTCAACAAACCTGTGCTGTTCAAGGGTCAACTGTATTCCTTCAGTTATAAAATGCCCCATTATTTTATACAGTAAGCAAAAAAAAAAAATCCATCAATTATAAGATGATAATAAGACATATGCCAATCTTAGAGATATTAAAATACAAAAACACTTGTCTTAAAACTGATAAAGTACAGTGTGTTTATTTTACCCGCTTGTTCCTCTTTCTTCTATTAAGCATCCCTTTCCAGTTTCATACATTAGCTTCTCTTTACTTGCTTCTTAAAGGTTGATGTTCCCAGAATTAGTTCCATCCTCTTTTTTGCTGACTACTCCCTCCCCTTGGGCAATCTCAGCCATCTGCAAGGGTTCAACCACCTCCTGGTAAGGATATCTGTAGCTGAGTCTTTCTCCAGACTCCAGACTGTATTTCCAATGGTTTCCCTCCAAACTGATATTGTGTTAATCTCTTAAGCTCAATATGTTAAAAAACCAAACTCATGGTCCTAACCCAAAGCCTGCTTCTCCTTCTGGATTCTGTCTGGTGGCGAAGGCATAGTGGAGTATACTGTAGGAAGAAAAGACTTTAGACTATAGGTCCAAGTTCAGATCTCAGCTCTGACACTTAGCCTTCTGTCAGACTTCAGGCGATTGATCTATCGTTGCTCAAAGAGTCTGCTTCTTTATCTAAAGAGTGGGGTTAATAACTTTCAGATGGTGGTAAAGATTAAATCAGCTAACTTATGAAAATAACTATCACATTGTCTAATACCAATAAGCCCTCAATAAACGGTTGCTATTCAGCTGTTATTAGTTAATGATATCCTCCTCTGCCTAGGAACCGAAGTTAGAAATTTGGAAATACCACTACCTCCTAGCTCTTATTCAAGGTCCCTGTCTACTCAGGCACCAAATGCTACTGATCCTACTTGAAGAAATATTCCTTCCCTTGTGTGAAAAATTTAAGTTTCTTCTTTTTTGCATTAGAATTTAAACATATTCAAGTCTCTCCCATTTATAAAACACTGTCTCGAGGCTTCCCTAGTGGCGCAGTGGTTAAGAGTCTGCCTGCTAGTGAAGGGGACACGGGTTTGAGCCCTGGTCTGGGAGGATCCCACTTGCCGCGGAGCAACTAGGCCCGTGAGCCACAACTACTGAGCCTGCGCATCTGGAGCCTGTGCTCCGCAACAAGAGAGGCCGTGAGTAGTGAGAGGCCCGCGCACCGCGATGAAGAGTGACCTCCGCTTGCCGCAACTAGAGAAAGCCCTCGCACAGAAACTAAGACCCAACACAGCAAAAATAAATAAATTAATAAACTCCTACCCCCAACATCAAAAAAAAAAACCAACAAAAAACCCCCCACTGTCTTGGGGCTTCCCTGGTGGCGCAGTGGTTGGGAATCTGCCTGCCAATGCAGGGGACACAGGTTTGAGCCCTGGTCCGGGAAGATCCCACATGCCGCGCAGCAACTAAGCCCATGTGCCACAATTACTGAGCCTGTGCTCTAGAGCCCGCATGCCACAACTACCGAAGCCCGCGCGCCTAGAGCCCGTGCTCCGCATCAAGAGAAGCCACTGCAATGAGAAGCCCGCGCACCGCAACAAAGAGCAGCCCCCACTCGCCGCAGCTAGAAAAAGCCCACGTGCAGCAACGAAGACCCAAGGCAGCCATAAATAAATAAATAAATAAATATTTAAAATAAAATAAAAAATAAAAAACACTGTCTTCCTATTGAGGCCTGTGATATAATTTCCCATTGTTCCAAGTAACTCAGAAAAATTTAAGTTTGTTTTTTGAAAAGATCTACATATTTCTTAAGCTCATTTCTGGGCATTTTACATTATTATCGAGAATTGGGTTCTCTGCTTGTTAATTTTGTCCCTCCCTCCCATTATACTTTCTAATGGGTATGGCTGGAATATAAGATAGCTGTTGACATTTGTCTTTGTCCTGTAGTTTACTGTCTTAGTCCCTTATTAAACTTTTTAAAATTAGGAAACAAAACCTTTTTACCACAAAAACTTTGAACATATATATAAATAAAAATTTAAACCACTTGTAGTTTCAACATCAAAGATAACCACTTTTAACAGCTGTGAGTTAGATTCTTTTCCATATGGCATATCAGAGATTTAAGTCTATTTTATAAAAATGGGGATCATATTGTATATACTTTTATTATAATATACATAAGCATTTAGTATATGTAGGCTAATACTGATGTTATAAATAACATTGTTGTCAACTGTCAATGTAAACCTCACTCTTTAAAGATCAAGATTCAGACTGATTTAAAAGATAAAAACTAATAAATGTTTGGAAGTCACATGACAAATAAGTGATAATCAGAAGAAATTATAGCTATAATAATTTCAGATAAACCTCAATTCATGAGAATAAAAGTGAAAAAAGTAAAAGAGGGTTATTTTATTTTATTTTATTTTTTTTTGCGGTACAGGCCTCTCACTGTTGTGGCCTCTCCCATTGCGGAGCACAGGCTCCGGACGCGCAGGCTCAGCAGCCATGGCTCACGGGCCCAGCCGCTCCGTGGCACGTGGGATCTTCCCGGACCGGGGCACGAACCCGTGTCCCCTGCATCGGCAGGCGGACTCTCAACCACTGCCCCACCAGGGAAGCCCCAAGAGGGTTATTTTTAATTAATAAATGTTCATCCACAATAAGGAAATAACAGACTTATGCTATAAACATTTCAACAGCAATCTATCGACAGAGATACACTACACTTATTTTTAAAAAGAGAAGGATAAATAGAAATTCAATAGTATCATGAGATTCCAGCAGCATTTCAGTCCTTTTCAGATTAGAGAGCTAGAAAAATCTGAGAGGATGTAGAAGGCTTGCTGTTTTTGAAAAATCCATTGTGAGCATCTTCACGTTTTCACACCAATAAGCATACATATAAAATAGTTTCTCAATGTTTCTTTAAAGTCCATGCCGGGCTTCCCTGGTGGCGCAGTGGTTGAGAGTCCGCCTGCCGATGCAGGGGACACGGGTTTGTGCCCCGGTCCGGGAAGATCCCACATTCGGCGGAGCAACTGGGCCCGTGAGCCATGGCCGCTGAGCCTGCGCGTCCGGAGCCTGCGCGTCCGGAGCCTGTGCTCCGCAATGGGAGAGGCCACAGCAGTGAGAGGCCCGCGTAACGCAAAAAAAAAAAAAAAAAAGTCCATGCCACCTTTAACTAAACTTAAAAATCTCAATCCTGCCTTTAATGTTTAAAATATATATTTTTTAACCCCAAACTTAAAATATTATAACAATGGCAGATTTGGGGGAACCAGTTTTTTAAATTGAACTACAATACTATGTTAGTTCCAGGTGTACAACATAGTGATTCACTATTTCTATACATTACAAAAGGATCACCACGATAAGTCTAGTTACCGCATGTCACCATACAAAGTTATTATAATATTACTGACTGTATTCCTTATGCTGTACATTTCATCCCCGTGACTCATTTATTTTGTAACTGGAATTTCATACCTCTAAATCTCCCTCACCTATTTAATTCATCCCCCCACACCCCAGCCCTCTAGCAACCACCTGTTTGTTCTCTGTATCTATGAGTCTGTTTCTGTTATGTTTGTTCATTTGTTTTTTTAGATTCTACATGTAAGTGAAATCATACAGCATTTGTCCTTCTCTTTCTGACTTATTTCACTTGGTCCATTCGTGTTGTTGCAAATGGCAAGATTTCATTCTTTTTATGGCTGATTAACATTCCATTATACATGTGTGCGTGTATGTAATTTCTTTATCCATTCATCTACTAATGGACACTTAGGTTGCTTCCATATCTTGGCGATTGTAAAGAACGCTGCAATAAACATAGGGGTGCATATATCTTTTCGAACCAGTGCTTTTGTTTTCTTCGGAAAAATACCCAGAAGTGGAACTGCTGGATCATACGGTAGTTTGATTTTAATTTTATGAAGAACCTCCATACTGTTCTCCATAGTGGTTGCACCAGTTTACATCCCCACCAACAGCGCACAGGCTTCCCTTTTCTCCACATCCTCTCCAGCATTTGTTTTTTGTTGTCTTTTGGATAACAGCCAGTCTGACGGGTGTGAGGGGATGTCTCACTGTGGTTTTGATTTGTATTTCTCTTATGATTAGTGATGAGCATCTTTTCATGTGCCTCTTGTCCATCTGTATGTCTTCTTTGGAAAAATGTCTACTCAGTCCTCTGCCCATTTTTTAATTGAGTTGGGTGTTTGTTTGATGTTGAGGGAAAAAAAAATTTTGCTTAAAAGCTCTGATCAACATAAGCACTGAGTATTCTTGCTTGATGAAAATGTTTGCCTTCTAAGCTAAGTGGTGCGGGAAAGAGAATTTGACGTGGGCCATGCTGATCAAACCACTTTGCTTTCATAGTCACGGATGGAGAAAAACTAGCCTTGCAAATATATGTGGATGAAATGAGTGACATTCAAAGTCCACTAATTTGTTTTGGAGTAAACAGGGAAATATTTTACTCAAAAATTCTCCAAAGTGATTTTTCTGGAAGCTATTTTGGCAACTGAACAAAACTTCAGTTCTAAACACTTGCCACGAAGACCTTCCAGCACAGACTGCATATATGTGAGAAAAGTATTCCTCACCAGCTCCCAGTGGATTTTCAGTTGTGAGTTGAAAAACTATCATCCAAATTTATTCTTCACACAGATTAAGTTAAATTTATCTCCTCCCTGAATCTGTTTTTTTTTTTGATAATTTTAATAAATCAGAAAATTAAGAGACATGTTTGGTACAACATAATGGTTAGGAAAGTAGACTCTGGCCCTAGACTGGGCTGCAAAGCTGATTCTGCCAATTATTAGCTGGGTGCTCTCGGGCAGGCTACTAAGACCTTCCTGTGTCTCTGCATCCATACCTGTAAAATATTACCTGTACCTATTTCAGATGATTGTTGTGAGCACTACATAAGATAATACACGTAAAGCATCAGAACAACATCTAGCTTGCAAGAAGCACTTGAAAAATGTTCGTGAGTCTTATTAGTACAGCTGGACTTTGGCTGCAAAAACTTAATGTATTAAGTAATAATGTTGGGTTTTACCCCTTGAACTTTCAGTTTTTTGTATATAAAACTTTCAAATACATCTTCCAAATGTTATGCTTTGCTGAATGTTTGCAAGTTTGAAGCAGTTGCTTTTGTCCTTATCGTCTCAGAAACAGAGCGACATTATCCTTCTGCTTGTTAATCTTTCCAAGCACTTTTCCTTCTGACATGATTGAAAAGGTCTAACAGAACATGAGGCAATATAAATATTCATTGATTACTTCTTCTGATAGTTCGGCTTCAATTTTTAACATTAAAACCTTCAATTCATATGGAATGTATTTTAATGTAAAATATAAACTTTGGATTTAAAGTAGTGTCATTAAAACATTATCAATGGTTCCAAATGTTTTTCTTGAATAAGCCAACTTTCCCCCACCGATTTGAAAATCTATCGCACACCAAAATTTTACATGTGCTTATTACAATATCTGTCTGTTTATTTCTTACTGTTCTCTCAGCGGAACTTATGTTTCACAGAGAAAGGGGCTTGGTTACTTCGGTTCACCGCTGGATCACCACAGTAATGCTTGGCTCATAGAAATAAATGGCTGGAAGAGGCTTTCCTCTTTTGACCTCAACATGATTACTAATTAATTGATTTTCTAATGATAAATGCTACATTATTGAAACAAATCCAAATTTATCATATGTACAGTTCTTTCAATATGCTGCCAGATTTTATTTGCTAATATTTGACTTAAGATTTCATATATCTAGTTTTATGTGAAAGTGTTCTTAACTTTTAAGAAAAAGACAAAACATGGAATTTGGTCATAAGTCACCCTAGTTTCCTAAAATAAACTGGGAAATGTTCCGTATTTTCCCATGCTTTAAAATAGATTAACTAGCACAGAAAATATCCGTTCCTTTAAGATCTGACAGAATTTAACAATTAATATGTCTAGGATTTGCACATTTGGGGAGCAAAGAATCTTTCTTCTAATCTTCTTTTTGTAAACGTCATTCACAATTTTGGCCATTTTGAGTCAAATTTGGTTATTTTTTGTTTTAAATCTATTTTCAGTCATTCATTTTGCAGATTTAATTCATTGTTATAAGGTTAAACATATTACTCCTTTCAAATCTATTTTTAAAAAATTCCCTCTGCATCTATGGTTATAGACCTCTCATTTTTCCTTTTAAAGGTGTGCCTCAGGATCATATTATGGTTGGATTTTTTTAAAAAAGCGAATCCTTGTCATTTAACAGAACAGCGTAGTCACTGTGTGGTAATAAGTTCAGTTTTAATTTAAAACTATATTCTGTTTTTTATGCTTCCAAAACTTCTGCTTTCCCCCTCACTCTTAGCCAATTGATTCGGAAGTTATTCATCCTATTTCTACTCAAGTACTGCTTGACTTTACTTTCTTTATCCTGTATTTCTTCCTTTTTAAAAAATATTTATTTATTTGGTTGTGTTGGGTCTTAGTTGCAGCTCGCCAGCTCCTTAGTTGTGGTATGTGAACTCTTAGTTGCGGCATGCGTGTGGGATCTAGTTCTGGGACCAGGGATCGAACCCGGGCCCCCTGTATTGGGAGCACGGAGTCTTAACCACTGCACCACCACATCCTGTACTTCTTAATAGATGCCAATAAGCAAGTAACAGTTTCTGGAATCTCCTTGCACTCTTCCATCTTCCTTCTGCTTGCCAAATTGTTGAAACACTTTATAATCGCAGATCCCCATTATTATTAGTCTGTTACATTATTCTTTTCTGAGGACTCATTTATCATTAGTATTATGGCTTACTACTATATTAACAACTCTTATTCACAATTAATTCCCTGCCACTTTAAAAAAAAACCAAACACCCTACTATCATTTCTTCCCCTTATCAGGTTCTTTATTCTTGCTAATTACTTAGTTGGTGCTTGCATGTCTTAGCATAATTTTCTTTTTTCCAGGGCAAGTACATGAGTGGGATATCCCGCAAATCATTCAACGTCAAAGACGACCTTTCTGATGCCCTATCAAGAAAAGATGCCTCAGCTGGCCATAAAATTTGAGTAACAACCCTTTCCCCTGGATGTCTAAGGTGATGCTCTGTTGTTTTTTGCATATAGTGCTACCAGGTAACTGGATACAAATGTATTCTCCTTCTTTTGTGGATAACATCTCCTCCCACACTCCACTCTACCCCGCCCGCACACATGTGATGCTTATAGTTTACTCTTCTTTTAAATACAACAATTTTGTTAGAATATATTTAAAGATTGAATTCTTCATCATTATCATTCTCTTCACTCAATAACAGCTTTCTTGAGATATAATTCACATAGCATAAAATTTCATTATTTTCTGCTGGCTACCTGTGATGTCAAGATTCATGATTCCCTTTAGTTAAGGCGGTGGTGAATGTGTGAAATGTAATTTGTAAGCTCAGGTCATCATCTTGAACCAGAAGCCTACCCTGATGCTGACCGCTGCTGCCATACTACTCCTCCTCCCATCTGTTCCACTGGCTCCATCTAGGAACACACTTTACGTACTCCTGGCTTTCTCACTGGGTTCCTCTTCTTTCTCCATTGTTTTGCCAGGTCCAATC
>NW_006783414.1:1930646-1941506 GCF_000442215.2 Lipotes vexillifer | reverse complement strand
CGCTCTTCCTGGGTAATCTCATCCACTTCCTGGCTCCAACTGTCATCTCTATCAGTGGTTCTCAAGCCTCTCCCCGAACACTGTTCATATGGAGACATTCTACCATCAGTAACGTCTCTCATTAGACAAGGCAATTCACAACTGCAGGGGCATCCTGGGATCTCAGCAGGTGCACTTATAGCTTGAAGAAGCACTTCTCCTATCTAGGGACCTTCAGTCGGAGACATGTCTGTTCCATCTCTGGAGGACAGCATCACCATCCACTGAGCTGTCCAATCTAGAAGCCTGGAGGTCATGACTACTAGACTCGAAGACAGAGATGGTGTCTCTACAGTTCACCACCATACCTCACAGAGTGTCCAACACACAGCAGCACAACAAATATTTGTTGAAGGAATGAATTCAATCACTAAATTCTGTGGTTTCTAATTCATATCCTTTCAACTCATCCTATTCCTTTCACCAGCACTGTTAAGGTCATTATTAGTGTCTACTGGTTACTACTGAAGTCTCCTAGCCTCCAGTCCTGCTTCCCCCAACCGGTTCTCCATGCTACAGTCAGTTATCTTTTTTTCAGTTATAGCAGTACTTACCATCCCTCAACTTAAGGCCCTTTAAAATCAAAGGTAAAGTTCTCAACAGACATATAAGTCTATAATTCTCTTGACTTTGTACATAGCATTCCTTCTACTTAGAAGAACAACTCAGGTACCATTGTAAAGAGAATTTCTTGATGCCCCAAAACTGAATTAAACATTCATCTTACGTGCTCTCTGAAGTATCCTGTACTTTCCCTGCTGCTGCACCTATTCTGTATTGTAGTTGTCTGTTTACTTGTCTGTCTCCTCAACTACACTGTAAATTTTGATGGGTGTGCCAATGTCCTGTTCACTATATCTCAATGCCCTGCAGAGTTCCTGGCACAGAGTAGGCATCCGATGAGTATCTGGTGAATGAATATATTTTCAGATATCACCAGTGATGATGCAAGTAGATAACTTTGGAATTTTCATCATGGGACAGGGATTCTGAACCCAGGTGGGATCCATTAATAGGTATGAAGAGGGCACGAACACCATGAAATTGTACCCAACATTCTATGTGTATATACATTTTTGAGGGTAACTTTCAGACTGCCTAAAGAGTCAATAATCCTAGAAACTTAAGAAATATTACCGTTGGAGTTTATTTGGTTAGAAAGGAATATTCTAAAGTATATTACAAACGAACAAAAAGAAAATGTAGATACATATACACAACACAGACAGATATAAACAGAGACTGACTTAATGATACCAAGCCTTATGGTGAACCTTTTACTGAAAAGGGACAAGAATCAGAGAAGTTAGACAGCTGCAGGAGGACTGAAGAAAACCAGAGGATGCCAGAAAAAGAATTTAGCAAGGTAGGACAGAGAATGAAAAAGAAATTCTGTCTACTCTGCCATTTTATATACGGTCCTTACGCAGCCAGTGTGTGAAAGGTTAGGGCTTCATCACAAAGGATGTCAAAGTCTGAAGATATCTGTATAGTTTTGAAAATTGCATCTTCAGCTTGCCATAACGTTGCCTAACTTCAGGATAGTTCTGTCCCACCACTCTAGTTGTCTTTGCAGTTCTGTGCAGTGAATCCCTGTCTAGACACTGACCTTCAACAGAGGAAAGAAAGAAAAAAGGAAGGCAGCGGCCTGGGCTTATGAGAAAAGAGGGGCAGGGAGAGGAGTAGGTCAAACACTCATTACTATTCAGGTGACCATCTTTCTCTGGCTCACTCTACTCCTTTGTCTTTATTCAGGGTAAAGTTTACACACTTCAAAATTTGCAAGAATCTTGACAAGATATTATGCACTTTGGTAAAGTAAGGAAATGTACTTAAGTTCTGAAAAATACAGGTAGTTTTGAGAGTTGTAGGTGTTTCTTATAAATGTTGACTATGGTCAGCCTCTCCCCACTAATTTAACATTTAATGAAGCCAGGGAATATGATTTTCCTTTCTTTCTTTTTATTTTGGGGGGGTGGTATTTCCACATATCAGCATATAACATACTATACTGCCTGTTTTGCTTTAGAAAATGCAAACTTTCATATCATAAGATGTTGTTACTAATCTACTAAAGCAGGACAAGTACTTCAGAGGTGACGACAGGCTTGATTTTGAGTGTTTCGATGCTACCCAGCCTAACTTCCAATACCGTAGGGTCCACAGTGTAAACCTGATCTTACATTCAAGCTGTCTCTGGCTGTGAAACAAACCTTGCTCACGTAGGGATGAAAAATGGACCCTTTCCTCGTTGGCATCATCTTTCATCCAAAGAAAATGAAAGCCAGAGGATGGTGAATTTGGTCAAAAGGCCTGAAGAATTCATTGACTGGTTAATCAGCCTCTAAATAATCAGGAATGGCCCACAAACCTATAAAGCAATTCATCCCCATACCATCTAACATCAGTCTACAAGAACAGCTCTGAGTAATATACAGATACAGGAGCCTCATGAATTTAACACAATAATCCAATAGTGTCTTACTTTGCTGCAGAACTCCATTGTATAAAATGGACAAAATTGTGATTGTCAAAACAATAGTTTCAAAGATCGAAGTTTGTACAAAATAAGTCTTTTAAAGATTCTATATTTACCTGTGCTATCTGAAATCTTTGTGAGGTCCTAATCTACTAATAAAAGATATATTATTTTAAATCAAATTGATAACTGAGGATTGCTCTGGGTACATTCCTGATAAATTTATGGTGAAATTTACTGATCAATTATGCTGGCTGGAAGTTGGGGTGAAAGGGGAGGAACAGGAGAGAAAGGGGAAAAATTACCATTTATCAAAGTCCCACCTAACTGTGTACTTATTTGATGCAAGAATCAATTAAAAAAAAATTCCAGGATTCACTTAAGAGTTGTAGTTGAGTTTTGCCCTGTTATCTACTCTGATATCCTTTTTGGCAAGACACTGCTGTTAATGATTTATTGAAATCTGGTTTACATGCTATTGTACTCATAGGTAAGCAGAACATGGCACTGAGAAATTGTGCTTTATTTTTTCCATAGCAGTGTGTGGGATTCAGAAACCCTTTCAAATGCTACTGGGACTATTTTGAGGAAAGAGAGAAAGATGAGAATGGAAGAAAAAAATTCTATAACCTCGTTCACTGCCTGCTCTACTTGCATCCTTATCCTTAATCTGGTCGAAATCATTGTGTCCTCCATCTTCTTTAGGTTTCACTGCTGCAAGAGAGACCCAGGTTAGGAAGTGACTTGAGTAAGACGCCAGGATCAATGCTGACAATGAGATGAGAGCCAGAAGTGAAGCCAGAAGAGGCTGTGAAGCCAGAACTGGAAATGAGTTGTTGGGTGTCTTCACCATGTGACATCTACAATATACATTCCATCCATCCATAGAGGTGTGAAATTTACAAAACCAAACAGATAACACTTACCCAGAGGATAAGGGTCTACTGTCATTGACATAATATTATTTGGTACACTCTAGCTGAAATGTGCACATTATTAAGATGTTCTTAACATGTTACTTCCGGGAAGACTTTTTCTGGTGAAGTGTGGAATGGAAAGGGAACGTGGAGCAAGACGACACGGATGGGCATCACCTGGGAAATCCAGCAGTCCGCTCCATCAGATGCCCACAAGGTAGTATTTACCTTGATGGGCCTTGCAGACTCTGATACCCGATTCTCACTGACTGGACCCAGGAATGCAGACTCATGCTAACAAAACTCACAAGACACTGATGTATTAAAAAAAAGAAGGCGACTTTATTATTTACAGTGAACAACAGAAGAATCAGGCATACTGAATCTGCATCAGTCTGTACCAGCCTGATAGTGAATTATCTCCTTGGGAAGGCAAATTACCAGAGGGAAGCTTGGTGTGCACAGAAGCAGAGCAAGTGGAGTTAATTATGCAGGATTCCAGTGCAAAATGGCATGAGGCTCTGCAGCTCTGTACCACAGGGTTATCCACCTGCCAGGCAGGTTGGATGCTTGCCTCAACCTGGCAGGTGCTACTGGTCAGACAGTGCTTTGTTAGGTATCATGACAATTACATTAAAAGCTTTTCTTTTTCTCTGTTTTGGAGACAGAGAAAATGCCCTTCTGATGGACATTTTATATGTTTGTGTGTTTTAAAGATGTCAATACCCTCAATTAGGTTACAGTCAAATCTTTCTACCCAAGGAGTCTTTATGTCTTGTAAGATCACATTGCCTCCCTTGGCTTTAATCTATTAGCTATTAATTTCTTAGTTTAATTTTCAGAGAGTATTTTCATTTTCCAGCTTTCTGGGATCAAGAGGGGCACCACATGGTGGACTCCACATTTGCCTACAGGTTCCACAAAGTGTCAGTTAAATTCAAATCGACCTGTATTCACTGTGCCAATTTTATGCCCACTGCTGTGCCAGATACAAAATAATATTCAAAAGTGTAACAAGAGCCTCTAAGGAAACATATCTACTGGACACCTATAGCCCTAAGTTCTTCTTAAGGTATACTTTTCATTCATTTTTCACTAGCATTTATACATCCTCTCCTATATACCAGGATTAACTAGATATAAGAAATACAAAGATAAAAATTGTCTTGTTCCCTTTAAGAGCTTACAGTCTAGCAAAGGAACAAGACATTAAAAAAAAAGAAAAAAAGGTACTTTGCCAAGTGGTATGGAGCCTGGTGGAAAGCATACTTTTATATATAAGGGGCAGAGACAGAAGCCATATTTTTTTAAAATCTATTTCTAAAATATACTAAATAATAATGATTATTTTTAAAAAGTAACAACAGGGCTTCCCTGGTGGCACAGTGGTTGAGAGTCCGCCTATCGATGCAGGGGACACGGGTTTGTGCCCCGGTCCGGGAAGATCCCACACGCCGCGGAGCGGCTGGGCCCGTGAGCCATGGCCGCTGAGCCTGCGCGTCCGGAGCCTGTGCTCCGCAACGGGAGAGGCCACAACAGTGAGAGGCCCGCATACCGCTAAAAAAAAAAAAAAAAGTAACAACAGTGGTTTGAAGCACAAAGTGTAGTAAGTTCCTTTCTTGCTTCTTCCCCCCACCCCACCCCATTCTACCTCTCAAGGTTGTCTTCAGTAGTTGGAGAATACTCTTTCACATCTTTTTCTCTGTATTTGAAAAGCGTACGCACACACAAACTTTTGCATCCCCCAAACACACATATTTTTACACATATATAAATTTCTATATTTTATCAATGTGTGAAATTTATATATTACACATTCTATTTATATAATATACGCACACATGCACATATACATTTATGTAATATACACACGTGTGAGATCATATTATTGTTTTATAACTTGTTCTTTTATGTTTAATTTTTGGTTATAAATTATAACATGTATGCAGAAAAGTACACAAAACAAATACGCTCAGTTTGGAAAATAAATGACCCCACAGAGCTCCCACCAGGTCAATAAACAGAGAATTCTGAGTACCCCAGAAACTCTGCACCGCCCCCAAAATCATTACGCTAAATTTTCTGTTAGCCATTTACAAGCTTTCTGTGTAGTTTTACTACCCATGAGGCAGGCAAAGTCCAAATTTGCCTGGATCAGCAAATGTCCTCAGGGTAAAAGCAGCTTTAGTTCTCTAAAGAACTCTCTGACATAAAAAATAAATAAATAAATAAATAAATACCCTAACCCTAAAAAAAAAAAAGAACTCTCGCTGAACTCTTGCTTTTCCTTATGGTTCCTTAGATTTTCAGGTCTTTGCTGCTCTGAGGATGTTTTCTTACACATAGTCAACAGTTTCAATAATTTTCAGCAAGATAATTGTTCAAATAACTTAATCAGCCATATTTCCAGTAACAAAAATTGGTGTCACTTCTCAATTTCTTCCAGTGTTACCGTTCTGTGTATAAATGTGGAGTGATCTTTTTACTTTCAAATATCCTATATAATATTCTTTTATAGTTAGGGGAAAATTTTAAAATTCTATTCAAGGGCAAACATACGACAAAGGATATCAAGAACTAAAAACATCCAGGAAGACAGACATTATTGGGGAAGGCTTCTTTGAAAAGGTAGGACTTGAAACAGGTCCTGCAGGACTGGAAGAGTTTAAGTTAGAGGGCAGGAGTTGGGGGAAAGTGGGCTTGGTGAACAAGAGTTGTGCTGCGAGCAGACGTCAGGGGAGAAATTAGAATGGTACCCAGAGAGGACCGTAAAGAAGTGCATTCACCTGGCTAAAGCTAACTCCAGTTTACATTGAGAGGCAGGATTAAATGGATGTAGAGCCAGGGCATAAAATGTAGAATGTCATTAATATTAAGAGTTTAAAATTGGTGTGATGGGAAACAGAAGTCATTACAGGTTACTTTATACAGTAGTAATATGAGATAATATTAACCTCATGGACTAGTTTGTGTAGAATGAAATCAAACATGAAACATCCCTGGTAATTTGTAAAGTGCTAGATCAGTAACTATTGGTTTTACTAAGTAAGTTATTAAATTAAGAGTCACATTTTAGGGAGACCATCTTGGTATTCTTGCACAGAATGCATTACAGGGGGAGAAAGACTCAGAGCAAGGAGATTTCTTAGCAATATCGCATACTTGAAAGAGCTTACCCAGTTTATACAATCTGAAAAATGCAGATAACTAACTGTCCTACCTCAAAGGACTGTTTTAATAATTAAATGTAAATACAATGGCATGGTCAAATTGGATCAGTTCATTTCTTCTGAAATGCTAATTGTCCAGATGTACACTGATGAAGATCAGAACTGATGCCCTGGTCGTGGGAATGGAAAAGATAAAGCCCGGAGATTTTCCTAAATAAGTAATCAATAAAGATCTATTTATCGGATGTAGAGAATGAAAGAGGAAAAAATAAAGACTTCGTCTTGGTTTCCATCAGGGAAGACTGGAAGAATGGTGATGTCCCTGACAGAAACTGACCTAGATCTGCCATCTACAACATTTTTGGAGTTGTGACACTCTTACCATGTGAGTTTCACCTCCTCCATCTCTCTGTCATTCTCAACCCACAACCCTCCCCACTTGGGTATAAGGCAGCCTCCTTGTATTAGTACAAATATGGCTTGAAATATTTTAAAATAAAAGTGCATTTGTATTCATTTTATTTTGGAAACATTTTTTCAAGAACACATAAAAACCTCAAAACAATTGAGACATGCAAAGTTTCTGACTATTCAATGGTTGCAGTGGGCAAAACTTAGCAATACCTTGTTCAAAATCAAAACAAACTCAACATTTGACTTTAAGGAAGAAAAATTCTAGGCAAATAAAATTTGACAGAATTAAATATCTTTAGGGTTTAAAATTATGTGGATTTGTATTTTTATAATATTAAGGCCCAAATCACTAAATTATGAAAATCAAAGAAGATCAATATAAACTAATATAAGTGATGCTTTAAAAATTCTTGTCCGGATTCCAAGTGGATTTTAACTGCTGAGTGGCATGTTATAACCCTGGGCTATAGTCTTAAAGCAGAGTTTATTATAGTTTTAACAGTATTCCAAAAGTTTCAGCTGGATACTTTTTGTTGCCTAGCTAGAGGTCAAAAGCTTGAGGATTATTACATGATAGAAAACAAAACTTTTTCAAAAAACTTAAAAAGTGACCTGTCATACTTCAGACTCCTTACTTTGCTGTAAGGTCACATTTCTGAGGAAGATGACAGAGTTGGTGATTGTGTAACTAAGCCTCCAGAACTACTTACGACTCTGGAATGTGATCATTGTTTTGCAATGGAGTTGGTCACCATCGTATGAAAATCTTGGGAAATAAAATATCTTGTTTACCTGCTAGTTCCTGTCAGAGAATAGCTCATTCACACACGGTACCACAGTACTTTAGTCTGAACTCTCAACCTGCATTGCTTGGTACTAATGATTCTATTTTAAAAGAATGTTAAGAATATTTCTACATACTTGAAAAGGTAAACAAAAGAGGGAGGAGGGTGGGGGAAGAGAGAGGAATGGGAGAGAAGAAAAGAAATGCATCTTTGCTTCACAGTAACGTGGAAAGGGGGAGATAGGAGAGGATGCAGATGAAACGAAATTGGCTCAAGTTGCTACTGCTTGGTTGAAGGTAGAGCTGAGTGCACAGAAGCCCATCTTCTGTGTCTGCTTTGTATGTTGAACTGTTCCATAATAAAAAGTTTAAAAATAAAAAGAAAAGGCACATACTTAATTTCTGAAGATTGTCTCCTAACTTTTTACCTAAAAAGGGATGATAATACAGTACTATTAATAGTACTGCAATAAATATGTCATCTTTAGAACACTGATTTAAGATTTCAGGAGTTCCTGAGGCTTATCTGCCCAACAATAACAAAATTTATGCCAGATAATAATCCTTATTCTGCACATGGTACTTACATAAAGCACTCTCGCATCCATTATCTCAGCTGCTCTTCACATTAACACTCTGAGATCTGGCGGGTAACATTCTAATTTATGAAAAATACTCAGAGAAGTTCAGTGAATTTCAGTGAAGGCTCAGAGAAGTTCAGTGAATTTCGTTTCTTTCTTTCATTCATTCCACAAACATTTACTAAACACCTGTGTCAGGCAGATCTGTCCTAGGTATTAGGAATTAAAAGACAAAGAAAATGCGATTCCTTTTTTCAAGCGGACAGACAGATTTATAAAACAATTAAATGACGATGTGATTCATGCTACAATGAAGTGTTTTTCAAAACAGGATTTGAACTATGACCTACAGTAAGAAATACATTTTACATTACAAACCCAGGATACACAAACATGTTTAAGTGAAACAGAAGTTTTATGAAACACTACTCTTCCTATACATGATTCACACTGTGGTATTTTTTAATCTACCCTATTCAGTATCTTTTCTTTTTTAATAAAAATGCTGGTCACGACCTTTTACAATTGGGTTGCTGCTTAGAACATTTCATTATTCATTAGTGGGTGTGTCCTACAGTGTGCAAAAGTGTCAGGATGAGTATGATCAGAGTTCTGTGGCAATACAAAAAGAAACAAAACTGTTCTAGGGAAAGAGAAGGGCCTGAAAGAAGTTAGTCTCTGAGTACTTATCAATATTAAAATGGCAGGTTATAAAGGTCTTAAAGGTCATAAAGGTCTCAAGAGGCTTTAATCACTTTGCTCTTACAATAATTGTGCTGTTGCATGCTGGCCAAATACAAAGCAGCAACAGACTGTGAACTCACTGAAAAGCCACAGAAACAAGTTGTTTTCTTGAAGGGATGGCAGCAATCATTCATTCATATTTACTAACTCTTCATTATGTGGCACAGCACCTCCTGCTACTACCTGTAAAACAACTATAAACATCCTGAGACTGTAAGGTTTACTCTGTGACTAAGTCCTAAATATTTGTTTTCTCAAAAATTCTCTGGAAGAAAGACTTAAAAACAAGAGACCAGGATAATATGTGTGAGATGTAAAATCAGATACTGTAATTTTTATCAACCACAAATCTATACTGTGATTGTGTTCAAGGCCTTAATCTTGTATCTCAGAGTCTCAAAAATTTGCTGTCCGTCCAGGCAGTTGTGTAGCTGCTGTGTACAGAGCTCAGGGGCAGAGGCAGCAAAAGCACTAATATCTCAGGCAGCTGCCCCCTGCTGTCTAACAGAGACAGGGTCAAGATCAGGGAGGCCCATCGATTTGATTTTGCTTTGTCATTTCCCCCAGTAGGAAGGTTTCCATTTTCAGGTACTTGTTCTGAGAATCTATTTTGCCCAAATGCACCAAAGACTCATTCTGTGAACATGACCTAGTCTGGCAAGTCCTTTATGCCTTTCATCCAATAAGCAATAAAAGAGAAAAGGCGCTTTTCCACATCAACATGTGCTCAGCTTACAGGAGTGCTACTATTCCTCGGGCCTTCAATAAATATTCATCAAGGATACTGATACTGACACTGAGCAGAAAATAGACAAAAGGAAGAAAGTTAATTGGATTTCATGAAATGTAGAGGAACTACAGCTGTTTCTCATCCCTACTTCCCCAAAGGGAAACATGGTTTGAGTATCAATGATAAAAGATTTTGTTGGCTGACGTATTCGTAATTAAAATCCAACCAAACTGAACCAAACCAAAAACATCAACCAGCATTTGTGCCTTTAATCATATAATTGGAGGGTTTTAGTAAATTGAAATATTCTGGGTTAGGCCTTATAGGTATTGACTCAGTAACAGAGCGATGGCCAGAAGGAAATGAAAATTATAGTTTTGAGAAAGTCACTGAAAAGCATAAGCCATTTGAAAGACATTCTGAGCTTTGGATGAATCTCTGGAAGACACGTTTAGGGTTGATACCTTTGAATATTCTGAGAAGTCTAAATAGGTGAATGAACTACAGTCTAAAAGACCTTCATGTTTTAGACTACACAAAAGATTTAAGAATACTCTTTAATTTAGACCAAGTATAACAGTTTCAAAACTCTGTAAATATTTAGAATTTAAATATTGAGAATCAAATGATAAAACACTAAAACAATCAACCACCAGAACATAAGCTTGGTATTGTTCTCCTTCTATAATCTTTAGGACTCACTTCCAACTTTGTATGAAGCATCTTCAAGGGACTGCACTACTTTAGGCATCTTGAACCCATCATGTCCAAAACCAAACTCTAATTCGCTTCTACCCTTTCTTTCCTCCTGCCAACCTCCCAGAACACCCATTCTTCTTAGTTAATTCCAGTGATCCCTGAAATGAGTATGCACAAGAAAAATCCACAGGAGAGGGGGTTAAATATGAAAACTTTCATACTGGATTCATGCTCAAAAGTATTTAACTATTTAGGGCTTCCCTGGTGGCGCAGTGGTTGAGAGTCCGCCCGCCGATGCAGGGG
>NW_006783414.1:1917414-1930630 GCF_000442215.2 Lipotes vexillifer | reverse complement strand
CTGGTCGGGAAAGATCCCACATGCCGCGGAGTGGCTGGGCCCGTGAGCCATGGCTGCTGAGCCTGTGCGTCTGGAGACTGTGCTCCACAACAGGAGAGGCCACAACGGGGAGAGGCAAGGGGCGCCCCCAAAAAAAAAAAAAAAAAAAAAAAAAAAAAAAAAAAAGTATTTAACTATTTAGAGTATGTGATTTTTACAAAGTTGAGACAACTAATCTAATCTAGGCCTCCTCACTGCCTTCAGACCATCAGTCTACTAAGGGCTTACATTCTTTCTCAAAATCTCTTCCACTTCTTTTCCTTCCATTTCCACCACCTCTTCAGTAGCTCAGCTTCTCCATGTCTTGCTGGGATTTCTGCAGGAGTCTTCCATCTTGCCTCACTTCTTGCAATATCTTTTTCCAACTCATTCCTTGCTCTGCCACTAGAAGTATCTTCACTAGTCAGATAATATCACTCATTAAAAAAAGAAAAGAAAAAAAGCACTATGTACACAATATTCCAAACACTGGAATGTGGTTTTTACAACTTTCTGTACTCTTAGCTCAACCTAGGAAAGTAGTGGGAAAAAAAGCATGACTTTCAGGCCTAGGTTTGAGTTTTGGCCCTGCCTCTTACGAGCTTTGTGACGTTGGGGGAAATCACTTAGGCTCCCTGACTTTTTATTTCCATTTTCGAATGGTGATATTAATAGCTCACAAAACTGTTACGTAAATCAAATGCGATCATCTGTGTATGAGAAGGAACGTAACACAGAGCCAGACACACACTAATCGATCATCAATTGTTTGATCCCTTCGTGCTCTAGGTTCACTACCTCTACTGCCCTCTGCCTTGCTCCCATTACACCTGACCCCACGACGCTGGCACATCACACACCAACCCATCTGAAAGACATGTTGCCCTCAAATATGACATGTGCTCTCAGGCCCCTGTGGTTCTGATTATATTTTACACCCTCTGCCTCATATGTCCTTTACTGCCATCTCAAGTGAAATTCTACCCACGCCTCAAGGCCCAGCTCAAATGTCAACTCTTCCAGGAAGTCTTCCCTTTATTCCACTGATCAGAATTAACCACTTTTCCTTTGTGTTCTCCCTGCACACTGTTTACAGCTTTACTTTCGTATTTATTTCTTTGCGTTATAATATTACTATTATATTTGTATTAAATATAAACTTATGTTTACATGTTACCTGCATGAATTATAAGCTTCTTGAAGGCAGAAAGCATGCTTTTCTTCTTTTAATTCTCAGCAATTAACACCTTGTACTGGAAGGGATTTAATAAAGGTCTGCCGATTGAATAAATAAATGTATCACAACATTTCCAAAAGGAGTAAATTTTTACCAGAACAAAACACCAATCACTTGTCTCAACTTTTGAAGTAATTTTTAGAAAACAACTTCTACCTGAAAAATACACTATTATTTAATCTTTACAATACATAAATTAAAAACAAGAGAGAAATGACTTAAAAATGGTAAATTTTTGACATTTCAGACTCAAAGAACAAGGTATTATTTTTAAACTATTAAACTGATAATATCAATTGTCATCCACTGACAGCCTACTAGTGAGTGAATATTAATAGAGGGTAATGATTCAAAGACGAAAATCATGATGCATACATAAATGGAATATTAGACATCAATTAAAAATCATATTTTCAAATACTTAATGAACTCACACTATACTGAGTGAAATAATCAGAACACAAAACGGATCCCAATCTTGCAAGGACATATAAGAAAAAAAAGACTAAGGAAATACAGAAGACATTAATATGTGGTTATCTCCAAGTGGTGGGACTACAGGCAATTTTTATCTTTTATATTATCTGAATTTTCTACAACACATACATTTGTATAGTTAGAAAAGTAGTTTTTAAAAGGATTGAACATCAAGAAATTCTAATTAAAGCTTAACCAGATTTGCAAATACTAAAACAGTTATTAGCCCAGTAAAAGACTTCCTGCTTCTTAATATTAATTGCAACATATTTGTGTAGACATGATCAAACACCGAGAGTTGATGCTGTAGTTTAGAAAAAGATATGAAGAAAAGTTTTCCTTAATTCTAAACAGAAAGCGGAGTAAGTAAACATCTGACTGGTCATTCAGTAGGCAGTAAAGCACCAGCTCTGGAGGGGGAGAGACTTGGTTAGCTCCAGCTCAGCCGCCTGTCAGCCGCGCTACTTGCTTTGTCTGAGCTGTAGTCACCCGCTCCACAGGTGAGGGAAAATCCCCACGTTTCCTCACCGTTACCTGCAGAAGCCATGCGGACACTGTTAAGGAGACCTCTACCCCAATGTCTAGGACATGGAAGGTCCTCTCCTATCTCACGTCTCACAGATCTGGAGACTGTCCAACCCGACTGGAAGATGGACGAGGATGAGTACAGGGGTTCATTCTGACGTGAAGGGAACCTGAATGGTTGGTTAAGCTTGCTGGGTAGTGAAGGCTGATTCTAAAAGAGACCCTCAGTGATTTCGGCTGCACCAGCTGTGGCCGTGAATGTGGCGCTCCCTGGTGGAGCCCTCTGAGAAGTGGGAAGGGGCCACTAAAAGGAAGCTGATAGAGGTGGGTGAATGGGTGAAGGCGGGGGGGCGGGGGGGGGCGGGGGGGAGACAGGGAAGGACACAAACAGATGACAGAGAGGGAGGAGGGAACAGGTTTTGGAGGGCAGTGCCACTGAAGGGGCAGGGAAAAGCGGAAGCTAAGGGAGAAAGTGGAAATAACCAGATTGTGGAAGCGGGAGAGGGAAAGTTGTCTCTTCCTCTCCACTGTCTTCCTCCCTAAAGTTTCTCCCCCATTCGTGTTTATTCCTCTGCTTCTCCCTCTTTTCTACGCCCCCCTCAACTTCACTTCCAAAACCACACTTTTATTCTCAAGAGTCACTCCTACTCCCTCTCTGACAAGTGGCATTCCTTTCTCCAGGAGCCAGGAAGTGGAAACCTAGAAAAACACTGGAGCGCTCTGCAATGCCCAAACTGGCTGCCCAAACGCTCAAGGTCCCCAAGCATCGAGGATAACATCTAGAACTGACCCCGGCTGCAGGTATGAGGGGGCACAGCATAGACAGAGCAGCTGTTCACCTCCCCACTTTCTGTTCCTGGCCACCCGGTGTCCTCATTTGCACTATCTTCAATCACAAAGGATGCACTGTCTTCAAGTACAAACGACCCACACGAATGTCCCATGATTAGAATTTACCCTCTGCTAATTGTATGGTCACCTTCCTTTCCTGGCAAATTTATAAAATGTTATTTTAAAACGCCAGGATCAGACATGTTTCAAACAAAGAACACACAAAGACTGGGCCACGAGAATATTTAGTCAAAAATCATAATGTCCTCAGGGTAGGAATGCATTTATTTCCAAAGTACATCACCTTGGCTCCCAACGTGGCAGTTTAATGTGCCAAGGAAAAGCTCAAGACAAAATGCTTGATTCTGGTTTTCTTGAAGAAAATTTTATGTATTCTTTTTTTACAAATAAATATAAAGGTTGTACTGAATCGAAAGTGTAGATAAAGTGTTACATATGTGGGTGCTGAGTGGGGGCAACTTCAGAGACTGAAGGATACACTTTGATAAAACTGGAACAAGTCTATTAAAAAATTATCTTTTGGAAATCATTACTTGAAAAATAAGAAAATGCTAACATTGTACCGGGAAATGCATTCAATCCCTAGTTAAGGTGTGTTATTTTATACCTCACCAAACAGTATGATAGCCTGTTTACAATTGCCAAAGGCTGTGCCCCCTCTAGTGAAAACTCTAGTGTCTTTGCAAACAGCTCTGTTCAGCAAAGACGTATGATTTGCTCCCATGTTAAGAGAACACTTCCTTGTAAAATGTACCAAGAAATAAGAAAGGGAGCATCTTACTAAATAAAAACAAATGTACCCCAAAGCACAATACGAAACAAATACTAACTATCGGGGACCTCCCTGGAGAAACTTCTTCCCTCACTGTACCTTTAGACCCTGCGTTGCAGGGGATGCTGGCAAACTACTGGTTATGGGAACAGGGTGGGCTGGTGATTTTTACCTCTTCCACTTCTCTTGCAGCTCTCAGGAACTGAGACAGAGCCAAGGAAGAAACAAGAGCTTCAGGGCTCTGAATAACTGGTTAATAGTGTTGACTATAAAAACGGAATTGTTGGGTTTGAGGTGAATGGAGTTGAAGGGACAGAAGGAGGTTGTCAGAGAGCTTAAAAGAGCCGCAAGATGAGAAGTGGCACTGCCTTCCATTGAAGGAAAAGGCTTTCCTGTTAGCTGAGTTGTTTCCAGGCACTGCCCCACGGTGCCTCTCTGAACGGCAGAAACCAACACTGGTTTAAGAGCTGATTTTAGTCTCTGAGGTAATGTGAAAGAACATTAGGTTCTCAGACTCAGCTCCTTTTAGGGATCAGCACATACAGCTTACGAAAGGTAATGCTGGGTAAGCAGTCCATCTCTCTCAGATGTAGCCCACTTATGAAGCCACTTTGTTTTAGCGATAGATTTTACAAAAGTACTCCAAAACAATCACTAATTAAAAAAAAAAAATCTCACAAAAGAGATCATATTATCACTGGTGCGCTGACTTCCCGTTTTCTCCTACTTCTAAAGAGTTCTTTCTTTTTCCTCAACAAAGCCAGTCAACAAGAGGCAGTTTACATAATGGCTAAGGGCATGGACTGTGAAGCTAGATTTTCTGGGTTTGAATCACGAATATGAAGTTGGGCAAATTGCTCAACTCAATATCCTCAATATCCTACTCTGTAAAATGGAGATGATACCACCACCCAACTCACAGCACCTTGAACAGGGCTGGCTACACAGGAAGTGCTCAAAGAAGGTCAATGATTGTCACTGGTTTAAAAAAAAAATGTCACCACTGCAAGGTAACAACATCCTTGTACCTACACTTAAAAAAAAAAAAAGCATATGACTAATGTATTTAATAACTTGTACACCTGCTTTTCTAAGTTAAGAATGTACTTCTTGAAGGCTTACTAATTTTTTGTCTCAAATATCTCACAGTTTCCGGCATATAATAAGAGCTCATAAATGTCTGAGTACAGGAATGAATAATGAAAAGGAACAAAGCTTTGTGGATCAAATAAGGCTGTAATATTTGCCGTATAAATAAATTCAGATTTAGTGAGCTTTTAGTAAGTGCCTACTTTATGCTAGACCCTGAGTGAAGTCTTTATGTTGTTTTAATTAATACATTTCTATGGAAAAAGACACATCTATGTAACTGCATAATAACAGAGTGGCTACTGGGCTGTGCTGAGACTCATTTAGACTAGGCCCTTTCAGTTTACAACACAGAAAGGGCTGGTTAACTAAACCTTGCTGAACTAATTTTCAAGCCATACAAATCACTAACTCAATTTATATGCCGCCAAAATGTAGCAGCAGAGGGACCACATGACCAAGACACAGGGAAGGCTATATAGCAGGCCTGGCATTCTCTCCTCTAGATCTAGGGCAGGGCGATGGTACTCCTTTGGGGTACAAAAAGCACCTTGGGGATATTTTTAGCACCCATAAGGCCCAAGTTGGAAAGCCCTGCTTTAAAGGATCTCTTTAACCACAGAATAAGGAACTACATTATTAGATTCAGGACTTGGCAGCAACTCCATTTCCAAATGTTAGTTCTTCATGAAATCGTTATGTATCTCAGGGAAATATCACATCGATCTCAGCTCTTTCATGTTTTACTTTACTGGGAAGAAAATTCTAAGCCAGCATAAATGAATAAGTGGATTTCAGTCTTCTGAAAGGGCTTTTTGGGTGTGGCTGAGATAGCTAACTTTGCAAACTTAGCAACACAGGATACATTATGAGTAAGTCCTTTCCTTTTTTTTTTTTTTTTTCCCCTAAATAATGATGCTAACTCACCAGATCCTTCTGAAAGAGGTCCTTTTATTAATTTCAATGAAGTCAAGTACAGAACAAGTTGTAATATGAAGCACCATTTATGCAACTATGTTGAAATTCTCTGCCAGAGTTACATCTCCTCATGTAAGAATTTTATGGTAAAACAATTTCAAATATCAATCATTAGCTTAGGCTCATTTTGGTTTTAGGCTGTCTTTCTATACAAATTACTGAAATCCTAAGGCATAGTGATAGTGCCCTACAATAGGGGAAAAAAAAAAAATCCTGTTCCCCACAGTTTATAATAAAAGAGCTGAAACCAAGCCTCAATTGAAATTATATTGTTAGGCAACTCCAGAAACTAAACACAAAAACATGTTAAAGTACAGATTGCAACATCAAGGGAAAACCATCCTCATATATATAGTTTTAGATTCCCAGCCATTCCTAACCCCAGCCCAGATGAGATCAACTCAACCTTCAGAGGCTTTCCTGCAGTGAGCCAACAAGCCACTCACTCCTTTCTCAACCACACGGGTTACCCAGGGAAAGGCATGCAATGCATTTAAAGGGCCAATAGAAATCCTGTGGGTGGGTTTGGTCTGCCTTTCAAAACCAATGAACTTCCCATTATATAACCTTTAATAACAAGAGAGAAGTTTACAGTCATACACCCAACTAAACTCCAAGGCTGCATGCCTCACCGTACTTTTTTTTTTTAGAAGCAGCAGCAAGAAAAAGTAAAAGAAAAAGCTTTCTGAATGGCACAATCCATCTTGCCAAGTAATGTCGGAAAATTAATGAATCCAACTTGGTACAACTTAAGCTTGTTTTTTGGCAATGATTTTCATGGCAGTCTGATGTTTTCGATCAGAAAAGCCCAAGCAACTATTAAGCATTTTATTAATTCTTTATAAAATAAAGTAAGTCCGTAACCACAGGAGAATTCTGAGAATCTGGCTTTTCCAGAAAGCCCAAGAAAAATACTTTAGTTTCACCATTCTCAAATTCATTTGACTTTGAAACAAAATAAACATATTACTCTATTTAATATCTTGCACAAGCGAATTCACAAGAATGAAATGTGTTCAGAGTTCCTAGAAAAAAATGTAGCAATACAGGCTGCCAACTTGTTCAATGTCAAGCTCTAGGCAGTATAGCCGTACTAGCAGTAAATGACTCAGAGTGAGTCACGCTTAAGCTATTTTTGCTTTTAAAGTACTGCCAGGCACTGTGTTAATATTCAACCCAGAGTAAATTTAGCCCAACAAGAAAACAAGTGTTTCCATGGTTGCTTCTTCACAGTGTTTATGGTATATATGCAGCCATTAGGCACAGGAATCTAGCCAGATAAATTAAGTAGGAATGCTCATCTTTCATTTATAGCCAGGCTTTGGAACACAGGAAACACTAAATGCAACTTAGGCTGTTCTTTCATCTCCTTCTGTCTACCTGCCCCTCCAGACCCCTAAGAGCCAACTACAAAGAAAGGATACTATTCATGATTCATTTAAAAGTTTGTACCATTAAAGTACCTTTAGTGGATTGTTGTTCGTGGATTTTATTTGGCTCCTTGTTGTTTATAAATAAACAAGGACCTACTGTATAGCACAGGGAACTATATTAAATATCTTGTAATATTTTATTTGAGTCACAACCACTTACATGTCTCTGATGGTGCAGCCACAGGGGACTAAAGTGCTTAAAAATCATCTAGCAAAACCAGGAGGAAATGTGGACTATAGATACCAAATGGAATCATTATACAGTATCATGTACAGTGAATCGTCAGAGTCTGGTAATATGAACACTCACAGGGTGCTGAAAGAATACTGGCTGTTCTAATTCGAAAAGGTACATGCACCCCAATGTTCATAGCTGCGCTATTAACAATAGTCAAGATATGGAAGCAACCTACGTGTCCATCGACAGATGAATGGATAAAGAAGATGTGGTATATATACACAACGTAATATTCCTCAGCCATAAAAAAGAATGAAATAATGCCATTTGAAGCAACATGAATGGACCTGGAGATTATCATAGTAAGTGAAGGAAGTCAGAGAGAGAGAGACTAATGTCATATGATATCACTTATGTGTGGAATCTTAAAAAATGATACAAATGGACTTATTTACAAACAGAAACAGACTCACAGATATAGAAAACAAACTTATGGTTACCAAAGGGGAAAGCGGGGGGAGGGATAAATTAGGAGTTTAGGATTAACAGATATGCACCACTGTATTTGATATAAATAAACAAGGACCTGCTGTATAGTACAGGGAACCATATTCAATATCTTGTAATAACCTATAATGGAAAGAATCTGAAATTCTCATTCTGAGAAATGAGTGGCTAATATCTGACTGATCTAAAAAAAATCTCAGTTTTTCAGAATACGCTATTTCTACTGCAAATGCACATGGAGTTCTTGCACTTGAGTAACACAGTGACTACGAAATAGATGCCAGGACCTTCCCCTAATTAAATCCACCTGTCTATTTATAGCTGTTAGAATCCTCAGCTTTATCTACAGAATCTACACTGCAGTCGTATACCATGGTTAGCTATTCTGCTCAGCAAAGAAATATTACAGCTAGCTATCCCAGCCCAGGTTTTCAAAGTAGGATGTGTGCACCCCAGTATGCAAACTCTTAGAACTTTTATTTAAAATTAACTTTTGTCTAAAAAAATGAGGGGGGAAAAAAACTTTGTTTCACTAATCACGTATATACCGACATTATGCAGACCGTGTACTGAAAATGAATGAACAAAATGTCAGGAGGTGCATGCTCCTCCGGGTGGGGGACAGTCAGAAACATGTGGAGACCACTGCTTTCGTGAACACAGCCGCCTGAAGGACACAGCCTTCTCTTCTTCATGTTATACCCCAGTAGATGTTTGTTTGTTTGTTATATTTAACTGGTCACCGGCACAAAGAAAGTAGAGTAGAAAAACCTAGGTCAGAAAGCAACTGGAGAAGATAGAGAAATGGTAATCCGAGCAAGGCAAGTCTGGAAAACAGCCACACAAAGCACCCAGTAATGACAGCACTGGGCACAATGACAGTCCCTTTGAGTCAAAAAGCTGACCAGTTAGGTCTGGCTTGCGTGAATGGCAACTTAATTCCCACAGAAAGCATCTAGCGCAAGGCCTGACATATAGTAGATGCTTAGTAAGTCTCTGTGGAATAAACAGATAAATTACAAAACTGTATCCCTACAAAACATCTCATGTGAAACCCATGTATTCTAAAGCTCTGTACTTGTTACCTCTCTGTTTACTGTAATAGGTAACTTTAACAATCTAAAAGCCTAAGGGACGGAAAACAGTTTATCAGAATTTCTTGCTTCCTGACAACCTTGATCACTGATTTCACTAACTCTACCAATACCAGGGATCCTACTTATCTGTACTTGAAAGTTCCATATTAAGAGGAATATAAACAGTAACTACATCTTCACAGAAGGTGAATACTAACATTTAAGCAGAGGCAAAGATGGGGAGGGATGAAGAGTTGAAGCATGAGATTTTCGGGACAGTGAAACTATTCTTTATGATATTATAATGGTGGATACAAAACATTATGCATTAGTCAAAAACCCACTGATCATTTGATCCAGTAGTTCTACTTCTAGGTGTAAAGACTTGAAAGCAGGAATTATAAGTAGATATTTGTATACCAACGTTCATTAGTAGCATTACAGCCCTGCGGTGGAAACGACCCCAGTGTTTACTGATGGATGAATGGATAAACAAAATGTGGTATATATAGGCCATGGAATCTTATTCAGCCTTAAAAAGGAATGAAATTCTGTTACATGCTACAACATGGACCTTGAAGACACTGTGCTAAGTGAAATAAGCCAGGCACAAAAAAGACAAGTATTACATAATTCTACTTACAGGAGGTACCTAAAACAGTCAAATACACAGAGACAGAAAGCAGAACAGTGGTTACCAGTGGTTAGGGGTGGGGATGGGAACATTTAATGGCTATAGTTTCATTATGGGATAGTGACAAGGTGCCAGAGATGGATAGTTGTGATGGTTGCACAACAAGGTGAATGCACTTAACGCCATTCAACTGTACGCTGAAAAAATGTTGGAACGACAGATTTCATGTTATACATATTCTACCATCGAACCCCCCCCACAGAACAATATAATACAAAGAGTGAATTCTAATGTAAATGGTGGACTTCAGCTGACAGTAATGTATTAATATTGGTTCATCAACTGTAACTAACAGACCACACAAATACGCAAGACGTTAAAATTGTAGCTGTGGGGGCGAGGCAAAAATCTCTGTACTATGTGCTCCGTTTCTCTGTAACCCTAAATCTGCTCTTTAAAAAAAAATGCCTATTAATTAAAAAGAAAAATCTAAACAAATGAGGTTGCTCTGTGGCAAACTCCTTTCTTTCATGTTGTGCCCTGCACTGACTCCCCAGTGATCTGTTTCCTTACCCAGGACCCTTAGTCCCTTTGTCTGGACCCTGGGCCCCCGCCACTCAGCCTCTTTGCCTGGTTCCAGCCTCCTTTTCTGCCAATTCTGATCTCATCCCTTTAATGTTCATGTATTTCCTGGTGTCCTAGAGGCCCAGATTCCGGGTTCTCTTGTTCCCATGGGCCCTGGATGCTAATACAATTTCCCAGTTTGTCTACCTTGCTCTGACCTATGACTTGTCTTGACCTCACTGTCTGTGTATATTCTGGCTGGAAGTGACCAGGCCACTACTGACCCTTGGTACTCTAAACCTTGATATAGTTCCCTAATTCTGTCCACCAACCTTGTGTTTATCTGGCTATCAAGCTCAGCCCAGCCTAATGGTAATTAAATATGAACAGTGCTTGGGGGTATGATATTGGTACGAAATGAAAATATTCAAAAACATTTCTTAAAACTAGAAATAAAAATGTTCTTTATTCAGCGTAAAATGCTTCTCTATTAAACTCTTAGGGGCAGATTTTTATTCTACCTTCTAATTTCCTGCTTTAATTCTATGATCACAAGGTATCCTAAATGTAAAGCAAGAATTGCAAACTTAAAGGGCTACCAAGGAAACACAGTTAAAGTGTACCAGAGATAAGACAAGGGAATGGTCAGAATTGTGACTGAGAAGCACAGAGACAGAGAATAGAGACAGAGACAGAGAAAAGAAAGGGGGCAGCATGAGTGCCTTATGTAGACTCTACTGTTTAAGACACTGAGTTTGAGCCAAACCAGCCCATAAAATGTTTATTTATCAAAATACCAGAGAGAAGCTTAGGCCTAGGAAGGATATAGGCATTCAAATCACATTTCAGAATGGTGAACCCTTTGGCCAAGTTGAGGATGCAATTAATAACAGGACTAGTTTCATTACACTGTTGGGATGGAGATAACCCTATGAAGGCTGAAAAGACATTCTTCTAAGGCCTGATGCATTTTGCTGACAGTGTTCTCAAAAAAGAAAATTGTATGGATAAGAATAAAGGCTTAAAAAGAAAAAAAGAGCACAAATGTCTCAGATTTCTTTTTCATAAAGGGGTTTACTCTTTTAAAGCCAAATACTTAAGTTCTCTCCTTTCCTATCCTCATTTTATAAAAGGGAACTGAACTATGACCAGTTGTTATCATTTACTGCCAAAAGCAATTTTTGGATCAGAAAATATTATTACACTTTGATCCCAGAAGTTTTAAAAACAGATTAGAGAATGTTCTTCACTTTGAGTCCATGACATGAGACGAATGGAACAAAGTCTCTGCTTGCCTACCCTGAGCATTTGAAATAAGCAGATGAATTAGAAAAACGCACACATTCCTCCGGGCACATGGGGCACATGCCTTGGAGATTAGAACACAGACCGGTATTTAGCCACCCCTTGCCACCTCAGCCAGGCGCTTTTGTGTAGTGTGTAATAAACTGTACAGCTGTATACAACAAACCTCTCCCATCCCACCGTTAGAAATGTTATTTTAATAAAGGAGTTAGTTTGATTCCATGAGTCAGTACTTTCTAGCCCACTGTGCCTCTGTATCTGATCAACAATCCCCAATTTCCAAACTATCTAAGCTGTCAAAATAATTCATTCCCTGGCAATGACTTTCAATGGTTTGATACTGAACCACTTACCCGAATCCTTCCCTGCCTCAAACTTCAGCCTGGCTAACAACTTCACTGCCCGCTCTACTCTTCTCACCTTGCTGCCTGGAGGGGTGCACGTGATAACCTCGTTAAGAACTAGGCCTCCCTGCCCAGCTACCCGGCTCTCATGGCCTCAGCTCTGCAGGGGCAGCGCATTAGCTCAGCCAAGTCCCTGAGCTTCTCCATTACCCAAGAAAGGCATCTCTTATGAGATTCTTCCTCACCTAGCTCTGCACAGTAGACCCAGAAAGGCTCTCTCTAGGGCTACTAGGAAATAAGTCATAAAATCTTATTGGTATCTTTAAGCGAATTTGTGTTAGCATCTCTGACAAGGTAAAAGCCAGTACTAGTAAACAGGCTGGGTTTGAGTACTGAGAATGAGTTGTATATATAGTAACAGACACCCAGTCATGTTAATTAGAATATTTAACACAAAGGCAGGAAATAGTATCAAATAAATTACATAAATAGGTAGATTCTGCCCACTTAGGATAAAATTCATAGAGCACTATGACATGTAACTAACTGAGGGGGAAAACAATGCAAAGATGCATGAAAGAATGAGTGTATTTTTCATGCCAAAACTTGGGATACGTGGTCTGACAAGTATATGTCAGTGGAATAGAACATCAGAAAGTAGAACTCTCCTAAAAGTCAAGGAACATAGTCAATGAAAATATAAGATTATTCAAAATTGCAAAGAGTTGCTAATGTATGGGAGATAGACAGAAATGCTCTAAAGGATAACAAACAATATGAAGCAGAATAAGAGCACTTTCCCTGGGTTATGTACATGGCAAAGACCAAAAGGTTTAATAACACCTGAGTCGGCCAGTATGTTGGAAATGGGCTCTCCCATTCATTTTTGATGGGAATTTAAATTAATATAATCTTTATGAAGGGCAATTTGTCCTCCAAAGTAAAATTTTTTAAATTTATATATTCTTTGACTCAGCAACTTCCCAGGATTTAAATCTTACAGATACAGACCTACTTGTGTGGAATTTTGTATACATAAGGATATCCACTGCAGTAATGTCGGTAACAAAGAACAATTATCCCCACCATCAGGGGACTGGTTAAAAATTACGAGCTGCTATGTAGCCATTAAAAAGAATGAGGAAGGGCTTCCCTGGTGGTGCAGTGGTTGAGAGTCCGCCTGCCAATGCAGAGGACACGGGTTCGTGCCCCGGTCTGGGAAGATCC
>NW_006783414.1:1910355-1917307 GCF_000442215.2 Lipotes vexillifer | reverse complement strand
AAAAAAAAAAAAAAAAAAAAAAAAAAGAATTAAAAAGAATGAGGAAGCCCTAATGTACTGATATGGAAGAATATCCAAAATCTATTAAGTGAAAAAAAAAAAAAAAAAAAAGGCAAACTAGAACAGTGTGTCTAATATGCTACCATCAATATACACTCACACAGATACACACACTTCTAACAGGGATACAAAAGAAAGCGGCAGTAGTAACTGCCTCTCAGGAAGGCAAAGACCCTTCTTTTCACCACACAGTCTTTTGTACTTGGTCTATTTTACACTATGTGCATATATCACCTAATCAAAAGATAAAAACAGTCAAAAAGGCCAGGAATATATATGTATATAGTGCATAGAAAAAAAGAGACAATCTCGGGCAGCAGTGGTCATCAAAGCTTTCCCACAGAAGGCACTGAAGTGAAATCAGCCTGACGGGGAGTGGCTACGTGAGGCTGCGGAGGTTTCCAGGAGGACAGACTGGAGAGGCAGAAAGGAACGAGAGGAAACCATTTTTTCTCTGCAAAGAGAAGGTGGATCAGAAAGAGAGATTAACAGTATACAGACACCGAATGCTACCCCCTTTCCCACACTCCTTCTATAGTACTTCTCTCTGAATAGGTCATGTGTGTGATTATATAATATAATCCATTCAGTTACTGAATGTCTACTATGAGCCAGGAACTATGCTAGATGCTGAGGACATGAAAATTGATGAGACTCAGTGCTTGATCTCAGTAAGCTCTCTATCTGATGAAACTGCAAGTCATAGAGTAGAAGAATTCCATAGAGAAAAACTTGATTAGCATGTATCTAAGAGCAATTATCTATCCATTCTACATCATGCGGTGATAATAATGCTGGTGATGAAAACAACAGCTAACACATATAACATTTACTGTGTGCAAAACACTGTTCTAAGTGACTTTCATATATTAATTCATTTAATCTTCACAACAACCCTATGAAGTGGATATACTCTTATTATACCATTTTAAAAGACAGAGAAACTGAGGCACAAAGAGTTTTTTTTTTTGTTTTTAACTTATCCATAGTTACACAGTTAGTGAGGGGCTAAACCCAGACTTAAAAAGTGTGACTCTAGAACTAAGCTATGAACTACTATTAGCGAACCTGAAAGAATAAGTGCTGATCTCAGAATAATAATATGATCTCACATATATCTGCACAGGACTTTGTAGTTAACAAAATACTTTCATGTGTTATCTCATTTTCAATATATAGTAGCCCTGTGATACATTCTCTTTGAAATGAACACACATTCCAGCTATTAAAATAAATGAAATAATAAAAGCTATTATAAATTCTCAAAATTCTCATCACTGAAAATAACTGTGGTAGTAGAAAAGTTTCAAAGAATTCTATACGAATTCATCACATCGTAAGGTTCAAGTTAGTATTAGTCAAGCATCACTGCTTTCATAGGACAAGGCAATGAGAGACTAGACAATGGGATTTATGTATTTTAAATGCCATTTAAACAGTGAAATACTGGCTCTGATTTACTAAAATAAAATTATGATTCTTAGAGTCTATCATTAATTATACAGTTATGTTGACCACTTTGGCAATTGGTATATGTTTAGATATTGTACTATTCAATTAGCATTAAATGAAATGCGTTTTTTAACATGGCGGGATTCTGACTTAGAGGCCTTCAGTCATAACCCCAATAAAATGCATTTTAATCAATCCTCCTCAAAATAGTTTAAATTGTTTAAATAGAACAAACTAGAACAGAAAGTTTGAAAAGCAAATTTACTTGTCAAATTTAGGGAAGGAAATTCCCAATTAATTCCTACCAACTTAGCTCTTAAATAGATCCAGACATGCTTGTAGGATGTACCAGTCCCCTTTACTCAATGGGGGTTTCCTTACTTTTGTTAATTTTGGATTTCCTTGTCAGCAGGGACACACGATATTTATTTCTACTTTTCCAATCAATATATAAGTAAAGTGAGCACTACTCAGTGAAAATGAAGTGTGCATAGCCCTTATAAAGTAAAATAAATATTCTCTACTCAGTTTTCCAACCAAGGTACACAAATATCGGATGAAAGAAAATTAAGCCTCGGCACAACTGGAGGGAAAAAAAAAATTGCCAGCCATCTTCCCTGCACAATGTTTTCTACAGGGTCTTTCTACAGTATTATCCCGTGCTCTTTAATATTTGCCACTTTAAAAGGCTCTCTTTAATTAAATAATTACTTTCTTGGGAAAACACAACTCAATCCTAAATTGAATAGGATTCTCACCTCTCCACTTAAATTCTACCTCTCGTTCAAAACTCATTTTCTCTATGAAGCCATCACCCTCTGGTTTCAAAGCTCTCTCCCTTCTCAAGTGTTAATTATATGAATCACATATCCTGGCAGTTGATCATTTGTTTCCTATTCTTTTTCTAACTCGGCGGCACTCAGTTTATATTTCTCTCATGGCACTTATTACTTTGCTTTGAATCACAGTGATTTTAAGTATCTGTTTCTCTGCTCCACTAAAAGGACAAAGTCACAGCCAGCTGTGTGCACTATCTTTGATTAAAGCCCAGTCCTCGACACATCAATAATAAATGCTTGTTGGATTGAATGGATATAAATTTTGCCCATTTTGTAAGAATACAAACTTCGTGAAACAAAAGAATATGCCACATTTCTTTTTTCTCTATTCCTAGATACCTGGCCTAATGCCAGGCACTAAATAGACATTTTCGAATATAAATTTGTTGACTGTATAATCAACATATACCACGTAAGTAAACCAGTTGTAATTAAATTTTACTTATGCTAAATTATCTCTTCAGTTGCTTTGATATCTGAATAAACACGTCCCTGATCAAAGGGATGACTCAAAAAAGTGAGGTTACTTCAATTACCCCTTATTTTGAGGGCTGCATATTGAGAAGAGAGGTTAGTAACACACACACGCGCACACACACACACACACACACACACACACACACACAGAGTGAAAACCTGGCCACAGTACTTTCTATCTTCTCCCATTAAGAAGCAGTGCCCACTCTCCCATCCCTTGAATCTGGGCTGCCTGGCGATTGCTTTGACTAATAGCCTAGCAAACGTTACACTGTGCAATTTCCAAGCAGAGACCTCAAGAGATCCTCTGCTTCTGCTCTTATCTCCCTTCTACCACTCTGTGGACAAACCTGAACTAATCTGCGGGAGGATGAGACAGCACGAAGCAGGGATAAGCTGTGCTAACTGAGGGTGCCCTAGACCAAGAAGCCCCGTCAACCAGGCAGCTGGCCGCAGCTGTGTGAGTGAGCCCAGGCAGACCAGCAGCAGAGCCACCTAGATAAAGCCCAGTCCAAGTGGCCAATCCACAGTATCAGGATCCAAATGAACGGTTTGTCAAGTCACTAAGTTCTGGGGTGGCTCATCCCACAACAGAAGCTGACTGAGAGCTGGAAACCCAACACCATTTTTAAAAACTGAATGCTTACTTGGTGTCACAATGCCGATTGTTATTCCACAGCAGTTTTGAACTTTAGAGCCAATGCAAATCATTTTTATATGTTTAATTATAATTGAATAAAATATTCCAATTATGATTAAAGCACAATTTCTAAATAAAAAGTAATTGTGAGCTTTTTGATTGATTTAAAAAATCTATTATCTAGTAAGTGAATACAACTCATCTCCATCCCCTCATGTACCATGAGAATTGTCTTTTAAAACTATACAATGTGTTCCTTGCTTCAAAATTGGATAAAGATCTTTATTTTTAAACACCCCTTCTTTGGGGGCAAAAGAAGCAGTGAAGCAAACTCTTAATCAATACTACCAACAAGAAGGAAAAACACAGAAAATCAAAAGCAATGGCTAATTCTGCCCCCCAATCTTATTAGATTATGGAATTTAGTTTATGAGTTTTGAAATACGAAAAATATGAATAATTTCCGGTTTAGGACTGAGAAGTTTGTGCATCCTTGTTAACAGGAAATTCAACTAAAGTAAGAAAATGATACTAAGAAGAGACCCTCTTTCTCCCTTTAATGTTTTTGGCCCATGTGCCCCTTGGTCCTCCTCTCAGCCACCCGAGCATCCCTTGCTGGCTCCTCCTTTTCTTCCTCTCCTTGACTCTCTTGGACTCCTCCCCCTGCATGGGTCACCTACTCCCACAGCTCCAGCTGCTGCTCAGGAACATGTGAAGAGCCTCTCTCCTCCCCTCCTTAGCCCCGGTCTAACACCAGCGCTTTCCTCATTTCCAACCATTTGTTGAAAATCTATGCCAAAACCCAGGCCCTTAAACTCAATATACTTGACAATTGAGTCTTCCTCCCCACCTGAAGACCAGCTCTTCCATGAGACATCTTGCTGCTTTTCATGGTATTATCTTTTCCCCAGTTACCCAAACCAGAAACCTCAGAGCCATCTTCAACTCCTTATTCTCTTACGTCTATTACTGTTTTAAACGAGTGGACAAGTCCTAAAGATTTTACTTCCACTACACCTCCTGTGTTCGATGTCTTTTCCAATTGCCCCACTGTAATTCAGAATGTCATCAGGGGGCTTCCCTGGTGGCTCAGTGGTTAAGAATCCACCTGCCGGTGCAGGGAACACGGGTTCAGGCCCTGGTCCGGGAAGATCCCACATGCCGTGGAGCAACTAAGCCCGTGCGCCACAACTACTGAGCCTGCGCTCTAGAGCCCATACCACTGAAGCCTGCACTCTGTAACAAGAGAAGCCACCACAATGAGAAGCCCGCGCTCCGCAACAAAGAGTAGCCCCCGCTCACCGCAACTAGAGAAAGCCCGTGCACAGCAATGAAGACCCAACGCAGCCCAAAGAAAAGAAAGAAAAAAGAATGTCTTCAGTACTGAACTGGACCACTGTAACAAGACCTCTTCCCACCCCAATTTACCCTATATACCACAGCCAGACTTATCTTCTTACAGTTTGAATACAATCAGATGGCTCACCTCAAGAAACACTTAATGCGCCTAACCCTAACCCTAACCCATGACTTACTAATTAAACTATCCTATTTAAGGCAACAAGTAACTCCATAAATCAGCCCCAACTTACCCTTGTAACCTTATGTTCCAGGTACTTATGCTCTAACTGGGTTACTTGCTGGTAATCATGTCCTGTGCCTTTTTCTACTTCTGTTCATGCCTTACAGTATTTTTCTACCCAGTACACGTTCACAATACATATGCAATATTTATACTGCTTTAAAATATAATATTATATTATAAAGCATTTTCTTAACGTTTCATTTTTTAGATAAGTGATTTCCCCAAATCTCTTGATGGTTTCCAAGTTTTCCTATTGAATATCACTGAGAAATATCTTTGTATAAAAGAATTTGCTTTGGGGGGTTATTTTATTAGAATTAATTCCCCAAAGTACAATTACCAGAGAAACATTTTAAAGAGTCTCACTATATATTCTGTACCTTTAATATTCAGTTGACTATAGTTATCTTAAATTATTATTGTATTATCAAAGCTTAAGCTTGATCCTCAGATACAGTTGGTATATCTTATAACTACATTGTTGGTATTTATAACCTATAATTTTAACACGCTTCTCCCAACTTTCTGCCCCTTCGGGGCCTCCACCTCTCCTCCAACTTCAAACTCTAGTCTCCAGCTCGTGCAATTACCAGAATTCAGCTGTAGGCCAACGGCCATCATAGCAAAACCAGAATAGCTTATTGCTTCTCAAAGCCTGAAATTCTGAAAACATAATAATATACTTTCTATTTTTAGAGGTGGGGTCCTGGGGGAACTTGCTATTCAAGTCAAATGAGTCAGTCAAGATGAGAAAGTTAATATATTTCAGTCAGTTTGTCTGTGCTGGCATGCACCATCGCCTAAAGCAGTGAACACAGAATATTTTATTTTAAAGGACAGTATGCATACACGTTCAAATATCAGAGTATAAATAGGATATTTCAGTATTGGTTTCCATTTTGCACACTATTTAAACAAAACAATCAGCCTATTTCAAAGCCGTTATAAAACTTTACTTCAAATTCTTCTCTTGCCAAATAATCTCACATGCTAATAACCTTCCTAATCTTTGCTATTAGATATCCCTCTCCAGATTAAAGCTTCTTTAAAGGTCTCACATGATACCTGCGCACTTACTCTGCCATGGGGAAGACTCCAAGAAGTCAGTGATATCTGTATTAAGGCAGAAGGGTAGACTCTGTTGTAACCAAGTGAAGGGAGAGGTGGATAATAAGCAGAATATTCCATGAAGAGATCTAGTAAATGTGAAGGTCTGGAGGTGAAAGAGAACACAATACTTTCCGGGGACTGCAAGTGTTGGGATCAAAGGGCACAGAGGAAAGTGGTGAAAAAGTAGAACAAAACAAAACAAAACAAAAAAACCTGGTTGCAAAAAGGGCCTTTATTCTAGGAGGGTTGGGGGAGCCTCTGAAAGACCACATGGTGGACAACCATGGCCAGATCTATACTTTAGAACGATCAATCACTCTGGCAGAAACTGACAAGAGGCCAGTCTGGAGCAGGGAGCACGTAGGCTGAGACTAAAATGGGAAATTGAGCAGTAGTAGCAGTGAGAGCAGAAAGAAATGGAGAAGGGCTTGGTAGAGGGTTCTAGGAATGGGACTAGATAGCACATCTTGTTAACTGGCTGAAAATTCTTACTCATCTCTTTGTAGGAATAATTTTCTGCTTCTGCTTTTGGTTAATGTAAAATAAAGCCACTGTCCTCTAAAGCAGAAGGAAAATATACCTAAATAAGCAACCACTATATTTTCTTGACTCTATACTACTATCGAATGTAAGAAGCATCATCAACTTAATGTTTTATGTGTGGGTGGAAAAATCAATGCTATCACGTGAACAGGAGAGATGGAGGTTACTAAGCCTGATGGTTGGGGGAAGGAATTAAAATTTCTTGAGTCTAACTTGTAAGTTTCCTGCTTTATGCAGTTGAAGTCA
>NW_006783414.1:1902030-1910345 GCF_000442215.2 Lipotes vexillifer | reverse complement strand
GGGAAAGAGGAAGGAAGTACCTTCCACCACCAAGCAGCCAATGGTCAAACTGGGCAAGGAAGGTTGCCAGAAAGTCTGGGAACACCTCCAGCCAATTGGCAGCCACACTTTGTACTTAGAGCATGGTTGTTGCCCAGATCTACCAAAGCAACCTTGATGAAAAGGGACACAACGCCTTACCCTGTCCTCTCATTCCCTGGACTAGTGTGCATCAAAGGATCTGTCGTGGAATATCTGTCCCACGGAGGGGAAAAAAGCTTCCATAAACTAATTTTTAACCCCGCTTTGCAATCCTTCAATCATTCCCCAAATATACATGAAGCACTGGTTCCATGCCAGGTGCTGTCCTAGGCGCTGCGGACAGTGCCAATCACCGTGGACAAGTGCTGCTCTGACTCAGGTGACATTCCAACCAAATGCAAACTGCATGATGAAGACTAAGCATCCCATACTAAAGAAAATTGATTAATTTATCTGACCTGGAAAACTTTATTATTTTATTTTAAAAAATAGACTGACTACATTTATTTTGGAAAGCTCTACTCAGTACCTTTCATCCACCCCCTCCACCCCACTCTCATTGCCTCTCCAAGTTCTTTGAGTCAAGTCCTAGGACCCTGTGATCTCAAGTGACCAGTATCCTTTTTCTCTCACTCCCCAAGACAGTAATTACTTGCCTGTGGTCCTGCTGCATAGCCCAGTGTTCTGCGTAACAGAGGTGCTAGTTCACTAAAAAATATAATTTGAAATAAGTCACCAGGTGATTTAAAAAAAAAAAAAAAGCTCAATAGCCAGGTTCAAACACAAAGCATATCCTCTGCAGTTAAATGTACAGTATATCTGTAAGAGAATCCCTAATATAGTAAAGACTCATGCAGGACACAGTCATAACAGCTGCAGCTCCTCTTCATCTGCTCCATTATGTCCACTCACGATGAATACATTTCACCAGACACAGCATGGTTCATTATGTGACTAGGGCTGTTCCTGACACTTCACTCCCTGCCTCCCTAACAAGAAAAGGTTGCCAAAACCAATATTGTACTGAAAAATGATTTGTTACCTTATCAACATTTTTTCGTTCACACCCTTGTCAATGACAGAACATTCCTTAACTACTTGACAGCCTATTTTATCCTTCATTACAATCTCTTAACACTTTTATGAAATGACTAAAACACTCTGAGCTTGTTTCCTTGCACTTGAGGATTTATGCTAACTGCTAATGATGTATAACTTTGGAAATAGAAAGTATTAAAGTTATGCCTTTAAGCAAGTTAAAAAAAGATTAGGAAATTAATATTTGGGGAGTATATTACAGTTTATAAAACACTTTCACTTTTCATTTTAAAATATCTGGTTTAATCCCTATACAACTCTGTGGGCTAGGAAGCATTATTATTATTATATGACCTACACTTTACAGAAATGTCAAATTCTATTGATTTGATCAAAAATACAGACTATTATTTGGTTGAGCCAGAATCTGAATGTATATTTTCTGATTCCAAATTCCAGGATCTTTCTATGGGTTGGACAGTCTCTGCCCTTAACATTGTTATCAATGGAGCTGATTAAATACATGACTTTAAAAAGTTATCAAGAAAAAAGTATTTCATGACTAATATTAACAAATACAAGGCAAATAACTCTGAAGGACAATTCTTGAATATAACAAAAATATGAAAATATGATCGTTAAGGCTGTCAAATTATGCACATTAATCGACAACTTCATTTTAGAACTATTAAGATGTGTACTGCATTCCACCTAAACACTGTAAAGTGAGTAGATGCTAACTAGGTGCCAAAGACCGGAATGTAAGCTCCATAAGCACAGGGACTTGTCTATTTCCTTCACTGTTACATTCCCATCACACTCAATAAACACTGGTTGAACGAGTGAATGTGAAGTACAACATGGAGTACAAAAATGAGGCTCTGAGATAGAGAATTATAAAGTCAGTTTCCATTCAAACCCAAGACACCAAGTACAATTTAATTTATTAGATAATTACTGAGTAATTTATATGTGCCTATGTCTATGCTGTGTATTTTTGGATCTTCCCTTTGAGACAACAAGCTACATGAGATCTGGAATTAGAAGTCAGATTTGTGTCCTCTACAATGCCTAGCTAAACAACCTTTGGTAGATCATTTTCAACTTTGATTGTACATTAGCATTGCCTGGAGAACTTAAAAAAAAAAATGCCTGGAGTACCATCAGACACCAGCTAAATCTGTATCTCTGGGGGGTGGCGGCTGAGCTCTAATTTTATTTTTAAGGTGCACAGCTGATACTGATATCCAGTGATGGGTAAGTGCCACTACTGCAAACTAATGGTCCTCAAACTCTGGCTTAGTGGAGAATCACCTGGAGGGCTTGTTAAACTTCAGACCCATCCCCAGAGTTCCCAATTCAGTAGCTCTTGAGTGCACCTGAAAATCTGCGTTTTTAATAAGTTTCCAGGTGATGTTGACGCTGCTGGTGTGGGAACAGACTTTGAGAACCACTGCCACAAACTATGATGATTCTTGAATGAATTAAAGGATAAATGTTCGAGATACATGAATAGAAAAACATGAACATTATATGAAAAATTTAAGTAGAAAAAATGAACTTCATGCTCAATATCACTGGTCGTTAGAAAAACATAAATTCACAAATGAGATAACATTACATACTTATTAGAATGGCTAAAATTAAAAACAAAACCAAAGTAACCCAAATGCTGGTGAGGGTGCACAGCAGCTACAACTCTCATACACTGAGAGAGGAACGCAGGGGGGTACCATATTGGAAAACAGTCTGTCAGTTTCTTTTTTTAAAGTTTCTAAAACTTTATTAAGTGAGAGCTGAAGTCTAATGAAGACGAGATACAGTAAGTCATCCTTAGATACTTAAAATGTGTTAAAGTAAAATATATTGAGTGAACTTTCAGATACAACTGAAGAAATATTGTCAGTAATCTTTGTGCTAAAAAAAAATCCTGGATATAGAGAGAGGTGTTGGGTGACTTTAGATTTACCAATGTCACCATAATATTTTTTCAAAAGGGGATGAAAAAAAAGTTGTGATATTAAATATTGCCAAATTTCACATCAGTCCCCAGGAAAATTCTACAAAGGACTGTGAAAAAGATGATTTAATAAATCACTTAAGAAGCTGATCATCAATATAAACAAACATACAGGCATAAGGAATAAATTCTCATGGACTAACGTAATAAGATAGGATTACTGACTAGATCAAAAGAAACTTACAAATACTGGAAAAGTATCTTAATTTTCAGTAATTCATGTAAGTACTGTAGGGGAGGAAAACTTTTCTTCTTCCCTTCTAGGTTATTTGACTGGTCTAATAACTAAGTTGACATAAGACAGATTAGCAGGAGAAAAACAAATTTAATTTTGTATGTACGGAATCTATAAAAATAAGACTCAAAGAAGTCACCCAAGCAGGCAGCTTTTATACCTTTTAGACAAGGAAACAATAGATCTGTGAGAAAATGACAAGTAAAAGGGGTTTGGGCTTGGGGTAGCAAGTTAGTGAAGGAGTCACAAGGTGTTTTTACACAACTTTCTTGGCCCTAAATTCCCTATCTCTGGTGAGAAGGATGCCTTCTACTTCTGGTATAGGGAGGGTACCCTTCAAGTGGGAGATTTATTTCCTGCTTCCTGGGAGGGGCAAAGGAAGTCAGCGTGTCCATCTTCCCCTGGTTGTTTCTTAAGCAACTTTAATTTAAAATAATCAATGGAATATTACTCAGCCACAAAAAAAGAACAAAATAATGCCACCTGCAGCAACATGGATGGACCCAGACATCTTCATACTAAGTAAAGCAAGTCAGACAGAGAAAGACAAACATCATATAATACCACTCAAATGTGGAATCTAATTTTTAAAAAAATGATACAAATGAACTTATTTACAAAACAGAAACAGTCTGTCAGTTTCTTATAAGTTAAATGCACACTCACCATAGGAGCCAGCAGTCCCATGCCTGGATATTTATCTAAGAGAAATTAAAACTTATATTCACATAAAAGCCTGTACATGAATGCTTATAACGGCTTTATTCATAATGGCTCCAAGCTGGAAACCACTGAAATGTCCTTCAACTGATGACTGGATAGATGAACAGATGAACTATGGTACATCTATATGATGGAATACTACTCAGCAACGCAATGCAACAACAAACTGTGGACGAAACTCAAATGCATTCTGCTCGGTGAAAAAAAGCCACTCACAAGGCTACACCCTGTATGATTCCATGTATGCAACATTCTGGAAAAGTAAAAACTATAAGGAGAAAAAAAAACAAACAAAGAACAGTGGTTGCCAGGGGCTGGGCTGGGGTGGGTGTCAACTACAGATGGGTACACATTATATATTAATCTAACGACTATAACATGTCAATCTTCCAGCCTCAGGGACTAATAACTTGACAGGACAAGACAATTCTTTTCTTAAGCATTATGTGCATCGTCCCCAGGACATTTACTCCTATTCTCGGTCGGGCTGCTTTCTGGGCACGGATGGCATCACACTCTCTCAAAATAAGCCACCAGGAGAGAAACACCCATAGTTCACAGTCTGTTTAAACTTGCTGCTGACTCATTTCTCCCTTGATAAACTGAATCTTTCTTCCCTAATAACTTTAATTATAGTCATCTCTCATTCTAAAGCTTCCCAGTTTCCTCGGAGATGTATTTGTTATCCATGTGACCTCCTGACTGTGAGACACTGGGTAAATATGTCACCTCCAGGATTCAGTCTGCTAAAAACAGAACCTGCATTTTTCACACATTCCTCTCCCGCACGTGGATGTCTCAAAGATTAAAAGGGATGATGTATGTGCACGGGATTGTTGCCGTTATGCTTGAAATACATTTCCTGGAATTTGTTCTAAACTTGTGGTGCAATAAATATCCTATTCCTCTCTCCCTAGGCACGGCAACTGTTCACACCGGAAATGGCATTCTTAGGCACTGTTTACTGGGATCTGGAAAAGGAGGACTTAGTTTCAAGTCTCACTCTGTAACTTACTTTGTGACCTTGACCAAACCACTTGCCTTTTGAGTCACATTTCTTTATCTATAAAATGGGCTTCAGCTACTACGTGTTTCTCTAGGGGCTACCTTGAAGGCAATATCAAGCACATACAAAGTACTATATAATGCCTGAGATGATTCCTACTCCCTGATCTCTAAATGGAAGTGACTAAGCAAGAGATTCTCTCTCAGCCAGATGAAACAGATTCCATCAGTGTCATCAGAGGACATCAATGTAGATCTATAATCTGGGAGACCCAAACAAACTCTTCACTACTCAGGAGTCTTAGGACACATCAATTTTTAGAGATGCGTGAAATGCTTGAGTTGAGAGAAGAGAAAAAACATGGAAGTGTTTTCAAGAGTTGGTGTGGTATATAAGGGAAAGAACATGAACTTTGGTGTCACCTAAACCTGGGTTTGAATTTCAGCACTTATGATCTTAGGGAAGTTATATTACCTCTCTTTGCATATTTTCTAATCTACAAAATGGGTACGGTTCTCTTGTAGAGTTGTGAGAAATAAACAATAATGTATATAAAGTATGCAAATACCATACCCCTTGTGAGAAATAACAATGTATATAAAGTATGCAAATTCCATACCCCTTCCATAGGTAGGCCCTCCAACAATGCCTGTATGTTATTCATTAATCCAACAGGCACTGATTAAATACCGTACCTAGTAGGCACTATACAAAGCCTGGTTATTACTTCTAATACTACTATTTTCCAAAAGGACCAGGGAAAATCTAGAGTGAAGGCAGAGCAGATGGGCATCTTTATTGTTTATTACAATGCACACGTAGAAAAGCCAATTTTTCACTACCAAAGAGCTCCCTGATAGCTTAATGCCCTAAAACTCTACCACAACAGAATCAATCTAATTTGAATTAATATTTTTCTTCACTAATTATTTATTTGGTACCTCAAATCTGCTTTAAGATGTAAAAATTCCTAGGAAATAACAACTTTATGAAACAGAAGAGAGAGGATAGTTACACCTCTTCCTAATACTCTCTCTCTACCCTTGGCATCTCCTGTCTTCTGGTTCCACTGTTTACTAGCTTTGTAACCTTGGGCATATCACTTAATCTCTCTGAAGCTCCTTCATCATTAAGACGGGAAAGGTAGCACTTAGCTACCACTTACATAAGTAAAGACCTACAGGAAAGAGAAACCATATGGGGTGGGAAACACAAAGAAAGCAGAAGGGAGGAGAGAGCCACAAAAGAATCAGACTGAATGACTCAAAGAGGAAGAGGGAGAGAGGCAAATACACAGAGAATGAAACATCAGCATAGGGATAAATTTCACTCAAGGAGCATGAGTCCTCAGGCCAGCAATGCAATACAGCCTGAAAAAGTCAATCTCTGTTGTGAAACTTACGACTTTTTAGCATTTCTCAGCAATTAATGGTCATCCAGCAAATGAATGGTGATGGTGTCGTCAACATCAAAGAAAAAAATGAAGATGAACTGAGGGCCACAGAGATGATAAAAATGTCTATAGAAGAGCCAGCAAACTTAAATTTGTATAAATTTACTTAAATGTTCTAAGCAATCACACTGAAAGTGAGCATCAATTCCTGAGCATTATGCTGCTATGGTATTAAAATCTATGTATTACTACATATACTACACATTTACACCAACATATCACTATAATGGGTTATAAGCACAAAGTCATGTATGTTGTCTTTTCTGAGTAATTTAAAAAATAAAGAATTTTCAAAGACAATAAAAGTTGTTAACCTTTGCTGCTGATTTTAGATGACACAGTATTGAAGGGAAAAGAAGTTTTATCATCAGACTACCTTAACTAGGTTCTGACCCTCTTTTTCTAGTTGAATAATTCTGTTCTGTAAATATTACCTGAGCTCTGATTAGATGAGGAACAAAAGAAACATAGAGATGAATAAGCAACTGTTCCTGCCTTAAAGGGTCTTGGGCTTTGGTTAACTGCCGGCCAGCAACACACGTTGTTTGGATAGACAGTTATGCTGTACAACAAAGAAATTTACAGGTTGAAGGGGATCAGGATTAAGTCAGGTTGATCAACACCTGGCATAGTTTAAATGCATCCAACGGATTTCTAGGCACAACCCTTTTCCCTGTTGGCACCACCACCTTTGTCTCTTCCTCATATCTTTCCTTCCAGGCTTCAAAACTCACACACAACTTCCCAATCTTCAAAGATGCTAATCTTCTCTATACCCCCACTGCTCACCTGCAAGTGGGTTAGGGACTCCCATACCTGGCCCCTCACCATAAAATCTCCACCTGCTTTTCAAGAGAATCCACTGGGTTTCTACTCCACATTCCCAAATGACGTCAAATGCACATTCTGGCCTTACCTTGAAGTGTGTCGAAGCAAAACCATCCCTTTCTCTGAAGAAATCATAATCTACTGTTAATTGGCCAAATTAAGGCTGATGTCCCTCGTTAAGTGCATAACAAGGCACTGAAAAACGGTATTATGAGAAGGCAAAATCAAAGATCGCAAACTGAGTTTGCACAGTGTTTTTAAAATTTAGTAACTGAAAAATAATCAGCTAAGCTTCTGGGTTTTCCAAAAGAACCTGAAGATCTGGCAACACTGCGTCCACCCTCACTCATAGCAACAAGGGACTGGCACAGGTGGCAGGGGTCTCCTTTAAATACAGCCTAAGCTCTCAAGCATATGACAGTTCTCCTGAAGACTCTTGTGACTATCAAGGATCTGTGCTATATACATACCATGTGCCTAGACCTCAAGGAATACAGCAGTAGGCAAAACATGGAAGTGCCTACCCGATGGAACTACACTGCGGCTTTGAATAGATGCTGAAGGAAGGGGTAAGCAACCCATAAGGAACAGTAAAGTAAAGGTATTCTGTTGTTCCTAAGAACTCCCTACCTAACAGGTTCCTTGAGTGAATCCTTTTGTGAAGTGAATGGCCACTCTATTTTATCAGTTTTGAGAGCTATAATGAGCATGTTTCAAGTGAAGGTACACAGTTATTTTGTGAACCCATATAATTACAAGATTACAGTGTAAATTCCTATGTCTGTATAGATATATCCGGATACAAATATGATTATCACTGACACTGATTTCTGAGTTTCATTCATGGATTCAAATATCTCTGTATCTTATATTCTGCATATCTCCTATATGACCTAAATATATTGTTAAATTTGTGGTGAACATCTTCAGATTAGCAAATTTGCATTAAAAAAGACAAGCTCTTATAACATTTTTTTTTTTTTTTTTTTTT
>NW_006783414.1:1896457-1901561 GCF_000442215.2 Lipotes vexillifer | reverse complement strand
TTTTGCGGTACGTGGGCCTCTCACTGTTGTGGCCTCTCCCGTTGCGGAGCACAGGCTCCGGACGCGCAGGCTCAGCGGCCATGGCTCACGGGCCTAGCCGCTCTGCGGCACATGGGATCCTCCTGGATGGGGGCACGAACCTGTGTCCCCTGCATCAGCAGGCAGACTCTGAACCACTGCGCCACCAGGGAAGCCCGCTCTTATAACATTTAAAGGTACCATCAAAATTACATTTCATATTAATTTATTTTAATACTAAAGATCTCAGATTCACAGTAAATTCTATTTTGAACACAAAGTGAAGCCCTTAAACTGTAAGGGTTTCTAAGTATGAATTATTGTCAAATGCCCTCAGTTTCTGCCTTGATGACCTACACTAAAGCTTCTGATACCTGCTAATCATATAATGGGTAAATGAATAAAGGACGCCAAAAATATTACTTGATGACTTGAGAAAGTGTCTGTACAGAGGTGTCTGCACATTCTAATTAAGTTCTTCTGATGTTAAAATTGCAGGAGACCATGAGTTGTAATAGTGTAAACTGTTTAGGTAAAAGAGGCAAGGAAGGGAGAACATTATGTGAACACATTGGTCAGATAAATGAAAATAATTTCACGTAACAAAGTCTGGTTCTGTCTGCCCTAAACCAAGTCATATTGTTTATTTTACAACTTGGGTTAGTAAGAACATGATTACCATTTAGGGAAATAGTTTTCTGTGAAATTATTCCCTAGCTCATTTATCATCACCACCGCCAAGTATAAAAATTATCTTCAATCACAATCTCGATTTACATGACTCCAAGAATTAAAACTAAGAAAAATGGGTGGCATTGGTAGGGAGACTACGGTACTTACTTATTAAGTGAATCAAACCCAGGACTTCTGGCTGCTAAACTCATATTCTTTCCACTATGCTGTACTAGCTCTTTCTCAATAATAACTTAAGTCTAAGGTGAGCTTTCAGAGTTTGCAAAGATCTACTATCTCATTTAATCTTGGTAATAATCCTGTGAAGTTGGGGCAACATAATATCTCTAATACAGAGGACTCTGGGTACCCAGGGATAAAATAATATATGCATAGAAGATGGACTGAATGCCTGGCAATATCCATAAGATGCAAATAACTACTAAAAAACCTTACTGTGTGCAACTGAAGTATGTGACCTTTAGAGTAAGCATATTCTTAAATGAGTATAATGTATCTGTTACCCTTATATTCTAGGGATGGTAAATACCAGATATCTGTACTGCTCCTCTTCTTTTCCACCGTAATCCTCCAGCACACTCTTTTCTGCTAGGCCCAAACCCAGCCTCAGAATCTTTTTGAACACACAGTTCCAGGCAGCCCCTATCAACTGACACAGATAAAATCTGCATTCCTATTCTGACTCTCTCCATTAGGGCCCACATTATATAATATTGTGGAATATATAATATTCTATAACATCTTACGGAAAAACCCAAAGGAACTTTTTGGCCAACCCAATATTTGTTTTTGACATTTTGTCTTTGCTTTTGATTGGATATTTGTTTTCGTGGCTCTCACATTATTTCATATTTGTATATATTGTCTTCTCCAGGTACCGGGACTCTACCTTATTTTGAGCTCAGAGCACCAGCTGCAATGATTCATACACAGCAGGGACACAAGGTGTTCTGAATATACCTGAGACAAATGCATGGTATTTAGGAAAAAAATCTGAAGTTAAAACAACAACAACAACAAAAACCTTCCCTTGTTTCTGATTTTAATTTAGGCCAGGAGTTGGTAAACTTTTTCAGTGAAGAGCCAGATAGTAAATATAAGTTTTGTGGGCCAAATGGTCTCTGATGTAACAACTCACCTCTGCCATTATAGTGTAAAGCACCCACAGACAACATGTAAATGAACGAGTGTGTCCATATTCTAACAAAAATTTATTTATTAACACTGAAATCTGAATTTTATATAATTTTCACATGTCACATATTATTCTTCTCTTGACATTTTCCCCCAACAATTAAAAAATATTTTTAAAAAAAAACATTCTTAGCTAGCAGGCCATAGAAAACGAGGGGGTAGGCTGGATTTGGCCAATGGGCCATAATTTACTGATCCCTGGCCTAAATCTGTGGTTTTCAAAGTGAGAACTTCAGGTGGTCTGCAAGATCCTTTCAGCAAGTCCAACTACCTGTATGTGAAGCCAGATTTTCTTTGTATGCTTCAACCAAAACAGTGTACAACAGACTGACTGCAGAAGCAAATATGAGGATCCAGCTGCCTTCCATTAAGCCAGAAACTGAAGAGATTTGCAAAAATGGAAAACAATGCCAATCTTCTCACTAATTTTTCTTTGTTTGGAAAATATATGAACGTTATGTCATAACGTTCTTTGTATTAACATGTAATGGGCATATGATTGATTTTTTGAAGTGGATTAATATTTTTTTAAATTCCTCAGTTTTGATTTTGAATTAGATGCCAACAGCTGTCTCGGGGGCCCTCAGTAAACTGTCAGATGTAAGGGGATCTTGAGACCAGACAGTCTGAGAACCGGCTGCTGAACTAGAGGGAGGTGAACGGATTCCTGCCGGCAGGGCCGCCTAGGCCGGGTGGGAGCACGTTCTCAGGTCAGGGCACCTGGCAGACGGCCTCATTTCAATCTCCTTCTCTACTTCCCCCACCTGAGAGTTTCCTGGCATTTCTTTCATTAAATCCTGATTTGGTAAAATTTAATCCCATGCAATTTATGTGCTTGTAGAATAAATCTGGTGAAAATGTGGGGTGATTTTCATGAAAGAACTCTTCTGCTATGTGCAGACCATAAAAACGCTTTAGCCTTTGTCAAAATAGACAACTAGATGCAAGTATCTCTCCCTGGCTTGTCTTTTCCAATCTTTAAAAAAAAAAAAAATTACTATTCTAATTCTTTGCCTTCAGAACATCTCTCAAAATAACCAGGTTCACTGGCTTCTTTATAAATCACAGTCCCTTTGACTTGGCTCCACAAAAACTGTAGGAGCCCGGTGCTAATCAGCATCCTCACTGGCGTTAAATCTAAAGAAAGGAAATCCAGTAGGCATGGTGCAAGTTTAATTGATAGCGTTAATAATAATGCACAAAAAAATCACATTTTGCAAGTAAAGTATACGCATCTTATAGGGCATCTTAAGAGAGTCTTAATATTTTGCTTGCTCTACCATTTGAGACTTTAAAACTTTTTAAAAGACTACTTTAGAAGAAATACAAGGGAAAGCTGTCTTAATTCTAGTGTTATCATATGTAAGGAAACCTTACATAAGGGAGCTCTTCTTTCAATATAAGTTTACTTTGTCGTAAGTTTTAACTGTCTAGACAAATGATGTACACTGCTGGCCTGGGGAAACCTCTCCCTCACCCCCCATTTTAGAGAGAATTAAAGAAACAGTAACTATAATTCCAATAATAATCATTTTGTTGAATTACATATCCTGAATTAGAAAGTGTTTTCACGTGAGCATATGATTCTAAAGATCTATAGTTTTCTCTTATGGCATAGTAACTTTGTAAACAATAACAAAGTGGGAAGAAATTTCTATTTTGGGGTATTTGTCCTTTAATCTGTATTATAAAATATTTTAAAAAATCAAGAATTATGATCAGATGGATGCTAAATCTGCCATAATTTGTGATTACTGGCTCCAAGTAGAAAAATAAAATACATTTGGCTATTCTGACCAAGACCAAAACTTCAATTCCCTAGCATCTTAAGACCAGAAAGGCACTAACAAATTATTACCTGTTTGGGGGATTATTACCCATTTGGGGGAACAGTGCAAATTATATTAGGGAGATTTTGGTAGCTGTGTTGTTCAGTGAAGAACAAAAAAACGGATTTAAAATGTGGGAAAAAGTGCTTACTGTTTAAATCTACAGTAAAAGCAAAAGTCTCATCGTGATTGCAAAACATTCCAAATTGTGAAACTTAAGTTATTTGTAAAATACACAAAAGTAAAGCAGCTTCCTCAGTCATTTTTTGAGATCTCAGCATCAATTTAAAGAAAATGCTTATATTTAAAAGAAAGCCTATTTCAAAATATGAATCCCTATACTAAGTACAAATATGAACACGAAGTAAATCTGTATCTTATATCATGCATTCCTGTTCCATGTGTATGCACAAATGAAGGTGATATGAAACTAAAGTTTTTAAAAAAACTTTATTTGCCTCAATTATTTAAGGAATAAAAGAGCCTCAAACCTAAAAGAAAGAACAACACTTGATGCTAATGTAAAAACAATAAAATTACATAAAATTGTTAGGTGGACTATATGGAAAAAGAGGGGGGGGAGGACATATGTACTTCACTGTATAGAAAATATATATTTCTGCCAACACTGTCTACAAGATTTTTTGGGTACAACTAATAATTTTTTCCACTCTCATTTTTAAATCAAAATTATGTTCACTAAAAACCTGAGTATAATAAAGTTTCTTAGGAAGGCAACAAATCTAAAGCTCACGTGGAATTTAAACTACTAAGATAGAGGGATCAGGAGAATTCTGGTCTCATGTTTGAGAAGACACTGCTCCTGCTACTCTAAAACAGCAAAACTAGAATCAAGGTATGGTTGTTTTAAAGCTTGGCACAGCAGTTTAAAATGTGAAAAAACACCACCATTATTTTAATAAGATAGCTTTCAGTTTTCTTTTCCCAATTCCCCTCCCCAGCAGTGGGACAATAACAGTGTAACTTTCTCTACCTGCTGGGGAATTTTCTTAGCACTTTGTGGAAACTGTTGGTTTTCAGAAATGGACAGGCTGATGTGAACCAAAGTTAGACCAAATACAGAATTGCAACAACAATACAAAAGCAATTTAGAAAGAGGATCAAGCCAAGCAGATAAGCGAACTCTGTAAAATCAGATTTCTGGGACTGTTTATCCAGTCAGTTCCCTAATTTCAAAAAGCCAAACCAAAGCAAAGCATGCTGACTTACATTGCTTCTTTAGTTCTTTCAGCTGTTGTTTAAATTGTGCAAATTTCTCATTATTTTGAAAGTCTGCGTCAGAATTCTTATCCTGTAAAGCCAAAAACTTCTTCTCCACTGATAACTTTAGATCGGGTATTTTTTCTGGA
>NW_006783414.1:1877579-1896447 GCF_000442215.2 Lipotes vexillifer | reverse complement strand
ACGCTCTTCTTTTACCTGAGGAAGACGATAAAATTACTTTAGTTAAAAGTTAACAATGACACAGTCTTGTAACAGTATTTTTCTCTCATCTCATTCAAATAAAACTACAATGAGGTAGAAAACAGAATTCCCCCCAACAGAGAACCAGAAACGCTGGGACTTGTTCCAGAACAGACTGCTAGTGAACAGCAGAGGGAATCATTCATCCCATCCCATAGTCTGCTTTCTTAAGCTATGCCTTCAATTGCCCTGCTAGCTTGCTGCGTCCAGACACCTACTGGGGAAAAATTTCACACCAGTGCAACTGTGTCCTCCACCTTCACCAGAACTTGAACATGATGGCTCCTTCCTTTTACTTAGGTCTGTTCAGTCCCCTCTCCTTCCTCCCGAGGGCTCATTCCATCCTTCATCCTCTTCAGCACTCCTCTTCTCTGGCCCCTGGTCCCAGCAGGTGAGTGTGGCTCCTACTTCACAAAACAGGTAAGATTTCAACCTTAAACTTCCACCACCTGCTGCCACAAGGAAAAAGTGCCCCTATTCTGTTCAAGGCTAAACTCTCAATCTTTATTCTTTTTTACCCCTCACAATATTTTATTATAAATTTTTCAAACAGGCAAAAACGTTGAAAGAATTGTGCTTTACCATTCAAAGTAAAAAGACTATCTTCAAGTCCTCTGCTTCGATTAGCTTTTGTCATGGAGGAAAGAATTAGATAATCTTCTTTTGTTCAATTGCTATGCATTTTAATTAGCTGAATCGAAAATGAAAATTAAGCATGAAACCAAAATGCCTAAATCCATATTTAAAGTACAGAGTTGTAGGAATTGACTGTCTACTCATTGTACTGATGAAACTCAACCAGTGCTGGATCCACCATCAAAGAGAGATGTGAAAAAACATGGAGAGGCCTTAATGACAAGTTATACGTAATTAAAAATCTAAATCAAGTCCTCTAAGGCTAAAAAACCAATAAAGCTCAGTTTGGCTAGAGAAGGTAGAAAGACAATTTAATAATGCCTTATATCTCAAGAATAAGAGCTATTGTATGTGGTGACTGGCTACCCTCTGCCTCTACACTGGACAGAACAAGTTCAAGATAGCAGCATGAAGAGGTCAGAGTAGAAGATACAGAAAATAAATTATGAGTTTTTAGAAAAGAATTATGGGCTCTCTTTCTGGATTTATAAAATAAAGTCAACTCACATCCACCTGAGATGTTAAGGGGAGCATCACAGGCAGGCATACAGGTGAACCTTCTCAAGGTCTTTGATCAGTATGAAATTATTATTTAAGCTGCAATGGTCAGAGAAGATCTGATCTGAGCAGATTATCAACAAATGCAGATGTTCTCTTCCAACAAAGTCTCTAACCCACTCAGCATACTTCATTTCCTTCGTTCAAACTACACCACAGCTGAGGAGCTGGGCAGAAGAATGCGGGGTTGAGGGATGGAGAGGGTAGGCATTTTGAGGTTGACAACACAGCAACCTGAAGTATGACTAGGAAAACCTGAACACACACCAAATTCAGCGATTCAGAGTACTTTCTCCCCCCACAGCAGAACCTCAAGAGAATTGCTCTAAAGCACATAAATTCACCATGGCAAATATCTTCTCTGGAAACTTGATGTTGCAGTTGGCATAGCTTTCCATTGCAAAGAGAACTTACTGTACTCTAGCTATCAAAATGAGAGCCTGGAAAATACTAAGCTCATTACCTGTTTAAATCAATGCAATAAATGGGGATTAAGCTATATTTTTAATGGTTTCCTGCTTTGTTTGTGTCTTCAAGATAAATAGATACATAATCCCAAAAGGGGAAAGAAAAAAGCCATTCTTTGAGTAGTTAGTTGATCATAAGTGTTACCTAGTCTGGAAAAGGTAAGGATGGCCCTCTTCTCCCAGGACAAATGTAAAATACCTCAAAGAAATGTGAGATGGGAGGAGAGGATCTATTAGATCCTCGGTCCATCCCTTTCCTACGGCTAAAGTTTCTAGATACAAGACACAAAACCTCAGTTCTAAGTCACTGGGTGTATTAGTTTGGCAGGGCTGTCATAACAAAGTACCACAGACCAGGTGACTTAGACAACAGAAATTTATTTTCTCATAGTTCTGGAGGCTAGAAATCTGAAAGCAAGGTGACAGCAGGGTTGGCTTCTTCTGAGGTTTCTTTCCTTGGCTTGCAGATGGCCAGCTTCTCCCTGTGACACGGTCTTCCCTCTGTATATGTCTGTATCCAAATATTCTCTTCTTTGTTTTTGTTTTTTTTTGTTTGTTTGTTTTTTTGCGGTACGCGGGCCTCTCACTGTTGTGGCCTCTCCCGTTGCGGAGCACAGGCTCCGGATGCGCAGGCTCAGCGGCCGTGGCTCACGGGCCCAGCCGCTCCGCGGCATGTGGGATCTTCCCGGACCGGGGCATGAATCCGTGTCCCCTGCATCGGTAGGCGGACTCTCAACCACTGAGCCACCAGGGAAGCCCCAAATATTCTCTTCTTAAAAGGACCAGTCATTGGATTAAAATGAGGCACCCCAATGACCTCATTTTAACTTTCATTATCTCTTTAAAGACCCTATGTCCAAACACATCCTGAGGTATTAGGGGTTAGGACTTCAACATAAGGAATGTTGGGGGAACACAGTTCAGTTCATACACTGGGCTAAAGAATTTTGAAAACAGAATTTTAAAAATAGCTTATAACATCTTATGGAAAAACCCAAATGAACTTTTTGGCCAACCCAATAGATTGTTAATGTTTACACCATTATAATTTTTAAATGATAGACACTACTGAGAAGTAAACTTATTGGACACCATACTTAGAGAAAGAATTTAATACTGCCCTGGGGAGAGAAAAGGTCAGGTTTTTAAGTACTACCTACTTACCCAGTGAGTGCCCTCTCTGTGCTAAGCTTTGTAGCTAAACAGGAGAGAGGACCAGAAAAGTTGATTGGGAGTAGGGTGGTGAATAGCTTTGGGAGCCAGGCTATGCAAGTGAGGCCTGACCTGATAGGCAGCAGGGAAAGACACTAAAATATTCTAAGGAATAAAGTAATAATACCATGTGAAATTTCTTTCTTTCTTTTTTTTTAATGACGGCTGTAGTTAAAGCATAGAGGATGCACTAAGATAGGAAGGGAGAAAGAAGTTATTGGACTATGTTAACTAATGGTAGAGGGGCGGGCAACTTGACCAAACTGTAACACTATTTTTGAAGCAGAATCGCTGAGTCATTTTGTGAGAGGAAGACAAGAAACTGATAATGACCTCAAGATTTTTAACATTTAATATGGGCAACTAATTAAATTTAAAATGAGAGCATGTGAAAAAAGAGAAGAGAAATGCAAAAAGACCTCTTAAGGGAAAAAAAAAAGCGCAAAGAAGAAAACCAGGAGTAAGGCATGTCCAAGAAGAAAGGAAAAGAGAAAATTCCTTAAGAGACGCTTGTCCTTTGGAAAAGATGATGCAAGAGAGCTTAAGTAAGATAAGGGCTAAAAAAGAAACCACTGGATTTAATTACCAGGTACTTGGTACACTGCACTGGAACTATTTATCTGTTTCAACCTACTAGCCTGCAAAGCTTCTCTCAGGCAAGGATTATTTCACTGGTGCCCAGTGTACTATCTGTTGTACAGTAGGTGCTCAAATGACCTTGATGAAGTAGAATTACAGGGACGCCAGCCAAATTCTACTGTAGTGACAAGAGAAGAGGGAGTAACGGAGTTCCGTGTAAGCAAGTGAACAAAGTCTGGCAGCAAAGGAAGGAGAAAGAGATGGGAAGCAGATCGTGGGAAAGAGACAGCAAAAGACACTTGTTTATTTGTACAGAGGTCAACAGTAGCTTGGAGTGAAGCTGACATGATGGAGGAGAAAGAACATGGACCTCAGGATCAGGCAGGTCTGGGTCCCTAAGTTGTGGATTTGGGGACAGTCCTTCTAGGCCTTGGGTTTCTCTCACTTCATTAGGAATCAGGAACATCCATGTCAGTGCCACGGAGACTTAATTACACCATGTTTGTGTTTAACTCGGCACAGAGTAGACGTTAAATTTTCTTACTCTTTCCTTCCAACTGTAGCATAGAGCTTTCAACATGTTTGTGGACTGAGAAGAAGCCAGTGGGGAAACACAAATCAGAAACACTAAGAGAAAGCAGGTAACAGATTTCATTTGAGAAAATCCTTCAAGTACTAGGGCAAAAACTAGAGAGGGGAGAAGACCAGCTGCGAAAGCACAACAATAGTCTTTACCAGAGGTCATAAATGCCCACAAGGCTGGACACGCAAGGATCTGAAGTGTAGGACAACAGGCATTGGTGAGGACCGTGTCAAAGTAGCCGGCAACAGCCCCAGGTGAGAGGAAGCCGCTGCACACCTCCGGGTGACTGCTGCCACGTGAGAGAGCAAGCCCAGGTTTCTAAAGAAAAGTTACAAATCTAGATTTCAGTAAGAACTTTGTTTTTTTTTTTTTTTGGTCTCTAAAACAATGTATAGTCCAAACAGTACATCAGCCTGAAGCCAGGAGTTTGAAACCTCTGTTTAGCGCAAACAAGATATTTTGGACATAAAAAGCAAAGTACTATTGTGATCCGCAATCTTTGGAGGTTAGTGCAATTCCCAGACTTCTACTTTAGGAATGAAATATGGTCCTTTCAAATAGGACAGAGAATAATGGGAAGGATGGGTGTGGGGAAGAAAGGGGAAAGTAAAGGATTCCATTCTGACATGCTAATCCCAAGTATTAATGAAAAACTTGGGCTCTAGACTTGAGATTAAAAATTAGGCTCTTTGCTAACTGAATGACCTTAGAAAAGTTACTAAATGCATCTAACCTTAATTTCCTCACTTATAGATAGAAAATAATGACAGTATTTCCCTCACAGTGTTGTGGAGAGGAATAGATGGGCTGAAACAATACAGCACTGATGAGCTATCCGTCACAGAGAACAGTCAATGAGGAGTAAGTGTTATTGTTGTGTTTATAATTATATATATCTCCAGGGTGGCTGGATATCCAGGCCCGCGGCTCTGTGGACTGACATGAACACCCACGTGGAGAAATCAGGGTATGGATTTTAATGGAAACCATGGAAATGAATGGGATTACCAAGGAGATGAAATAAACAGAAACAAACAAAAAAAGAAGTAAGGAGAGAACTCTGGAGAATACCACATTTATGGGATAGCTAGAAGAGTCTAGAAAGAAAAAGTGCAAGAGTTAAGAAGACAACCAAAAGCAAGTGTCCCAAAAGTCTAGGACATTTCAAGATCTGTCAAATGCTGCACTGAAGTCAAGCTAAATAAGGATTGAGAAGTGTCCGTTGGACTCTATGATTGGCTCACTGAGGACGTTAGCAAGAGCCCAGATGCACACGCACAAAGTGCTGACTCCAAAATACGCAGATTTTTGTTGAATGAATTGTTTCAGAAACATGGAGCAGTGACAGGACAGAACACATAAATCGCCAAATGTTCCAGAGACTCTCCAACTAACCGCTCAGTTTGAGCTCAAAAGCACTTGTGAATGTTTAGCTACATTTAACTGGAACCCAACACTCCTGTGACTGCAGTATTTCTCTGATGTCAGCAAAGGAAGGCAAATCACAGATCTGACTGTAACAACGAAGTCAGACCTCTGGTGGCTCTGTCCTTATGAACAGAGGCTCAATGTTTTAGGAAAAGAAATAATGGTAGGAACCAAAGGCAAACTTGGTCCTTACCCATACTGAAACTGCATATTATTTTCAACATGCTTTAAAATAAAATTTTTAATATTTATATAATGATAATACACTTCATTTCTTTCAAACAATATTGTACACATATGCAATTACTCAAAGTGTATCATTTTATTGCCACAGGGCAAAGTCAGGGTCTCCTCCTCCAGTTATCACTATTGCCTGATAGCTATTATTTCACTGGGAGGGGAGATCACAGGAGCTAAGGATATTAAATGGGCTGAGTCATTCATACACTTTTGAATCATGTGAGAATCTAGTATAAAATTAGTCACTCTTGTAACTGAACCAAGACTCAGATGGATTTACTCTCTCCAGAACAGCCACTGTTAGATGTTTAGCTCCCAAAATAACATATACCTGATGATTTACATTTTGGAAATCACACAGCCTTTAGAAGTTTATTATAGGTACATAAAAGTGATAAGCACTATGCTTTGTACGCTAAGTATCCCAAGTTCTAATTCATAGTCAGCCTGATCTAAGGCTATGGGACCTACTTTCATGGGAATCCAGAGAGAATTGCCTCAACTGGTCCTAGAACATTCATTCAACAAATATTTAGAGCCCCAACTGGGTACCAGGCATTATGCTAAGCACTGAGACATTTATGGAGGTTGGCCCACACTTACGACACACCACCAACCCAACTGGTCATGCACAGGGTAAATTTATATAGGCCAACACTGTCTCCACCTTTATATAGCAAAAAAGCTTGGAAAAGTTTTCAATGAAAGACACGTCCAGGCTAAGAATCATTATGCTTTCACTGACTATAACCTAATTGCAATGGAGACACATTATATTTTTTACAGAGTTTACTATTCTGCCTTTGCCCTGTTAAAAAAAAAAAAAACATATCACACACGCTAATGATGACCAGCATGGATTATACCCTTCATCTCATGCCCGTTTCTGTTGTCAGTTGCACAATCTGCACTGAACTCTGTTGGGCCCAGTTATTTGTAGTTGAGTGAGTTTCCTAGTGCCATTATATAGTTTGACTTCTGACAAAAACGCTAAAAAGGGAACACTTCCTCGTTGAACATTATGACACACTGAATGGACTTCTCAGTTTGCCAAGGTGTTGTAATACACCATTACTGGGCAGCGGCCAACCAGACATGGAAACATCTTTCCTCTTTCAAGCCTTTCAGAAAAAAATTGAAAACGAATAAACTTAAACCTGTGAGAAAGTGCCATTGGTCTAGTTCTAATGGACGAGTCCTATTGGAATAGACAGTTGTCTAACAGATGGCAGTTGAATGAGGCAACCTGCCATCTATGTGCATCTGTTACTAAACATTTATGCTGTTGAAAATTACTCCAATAATTTCTCATGGCACCAATCCCACTATAAGATCATGACCAACAGGAGTCGCATATTTATACAGTACAGTAACAGGATTCCCATATTGGGTGGGGGGGTGGGCTGGGGGCAAAGGAACCAAACTTCTGAGTTGTCTCTCTGGGCTTTGTTGCTCTTGTTGTTTGCCTTCTTTCTTTTCTTTCTTTTCTTTCTTTCTTTCTTTTTCTTTCTTTCTTTCTTTCTTTCCTTCCTTTCTTTCTTTCTTCTTTCTTTCTTTCTTTCTTTCTTCTTTCTTTCTTTCTCTCTCTCTTTCTTTCTTTCTTTTTCTTCCTTCCTTCCTTCCTTCTTTCTTCCTTCCTTCCTTCCTTTCCTTTCTTTCTTTCTTTCCTTCCTTTCTTCTTTCTTCCTTCCTTCTTTCTTTCTTCTTTCTTTCTTTCTCTCTCTTTCTTTCTTTCTTTTTCTTCCTTCCTTCCTTCCTTCCTTCTTCCTTCCTTCCTTCCTTTTTCTTTCTTTCTTTCCTTCCTTCCTTCTTTCTTTCTTTTCTTTCTTTCTCTCTCTCTCTCTCTTTCTTTCTCTCTCTCTCTTTCTCTCTCTCTCTCTCTCTCTCTCTCTCTCTCTCTCTTCCTTCCTTCCTTCCTTCCTTCCTTCCTTCTTTCTTTCTTTCTTTCTTTCCTTCCTTCCTTCTCTGGGCAGAATTCATAGAAATATGCATTATTTATTTATTTATTTATTCATCCATTTAATAAATATTTACCAAATGCCTACCACATGCAGGCATTGTGCTAGGCATTGGAGATTCAACAGTAAACAGCCTAACCTGGTCCCTGTTGGTCTCATGGGGTTTGGGATATAGTGGAGTAAAACAGTACTATTCAAAGAGTCAAACAAATACACTATCACCAGCTGTGAGAAGTGCTGTGAAGGAAATGTATTAGATGGTAGGAGAGCATGTAACCACAGAAATATAGAGGACATCATTTCATAGGCAATCTTTTTAGGCACTGCTCCATTTAAACACAGGTCATGCTGAGGAGAGGGTGAGATGAGGATTTTTTTATTGTTGTTATTAACAAACACTTTGCAATTGCACAAAATCTTTCATCAGAATGGTTCAAAGCCTTATATACCCAAGTGTCATTATCCTAATTTGACAGATGTGAGGAACGGACAGCTCACAGGTTAAGAGTCTTGCCCAAGGTCATACTGAGTCAGTGACAGATGGCTGCAACTAATTCAAACCCCCTTTCTTTCTTTTTTTCCCTTGGGACTTGCACATTTGGGACCTGTCTAGAGTTGGGGGAGCGAGGGAGGGGGAGGGGCAGGGGACTGTTTGAAGAGAATTGAAATGAATAGGGGCAGTCAAGCTCTAAGGGGGGGCCCTGAATTAGCTAACTGATTTTACCACATTTCCTTACAAACAATAGTGCAGTCACAGGGGATTGGTTCCAGGAGACCCCACATATACCAAGATCTAAGGATGCTCAAGTCCCTTAGATAAAATGGCACAGTATGGTCGGTCCTCCCATTTTGCAGGTTTCCCTTCCGCAAATTTAACCAACTGCAGATGGAAATTTTGATCCACGGTTGATTGGATCCAGGTTGCGAAACCAGTGAATACAGAGAACCAACTGTGTATTTATTGAAAAAGGTCTGTGTGTAAGTGGACTCTTGCATTTCCAACCCCTGCTGTTCAAAGGTCAACTGTACATTTCCTGAATGCTTACTATGACAGGCACCTGCTAAACTTGACATCATCATCTCAGTTGATAATCCCAACACCCCCTGGAAGTTTGTTAGAAATTGTGTTAGAAACCCCCTTTCAACTTAACTTTGCTTTGCATGTGCCTCCAAGTACCAATTCAGAATGAACTTTTATACCTCATCTCAATTTTATGAAAACATACTTGACTTCAGGCAGATATCCTCAACCTTCAGTGGTCATTTGTTAGCTCTCACATGAAAAGACACTAATTCTGAATTTGGAATTGCCTTTCCTGCCCACCAAGCCTCTGTCATCTACAGAATTACTCAATGCCTTATTTATCATTATGGTATCTCACTCAAGGATACCATATCCTTGATTTGGTATAAATTTGAGGATAAAAAGTACAGCAATGGGTTGATGCTAATGGGATATACTGGTCTCACCAAGTACCCCATTATCCAGAAAGATGATCTCCTAAAATGCTAAATCATCTACTGAAGATTCAGTTCCAGTGCTGCCTGGGAGACAGCACCTCATGAGGTTAATGTCCCACCGGATGCCTGTGACCAGTGAATAATATGTGACATTGTTTCTCTGATAGTCAGAACACATGGACCTAGGAACCAAGGGATGAAAGCAGAATTAGCTGTAAATCTTCTCCCCCTCATCACACCTAATGGCCAACTTGCATTTTTTCTTCCATGGCTGCAACTCGAATTCTGCTGGTCTAATAGTCTTAGTACTCAAGAGAAGAATGATTTCACCAAGGGACTCAACAATGCCTTCACTGATTTGGAAACTTAAACAGCAACCTAGCAATTTTTTTTTTTTGTTTTTTTTTTTTTTTTGGTTTATTTTTTTGCGGTACGCGGGCCTCTCACTGTTGTGGCCTCTCCCGTTGCGGAGCACAGGCTCCGGATGCGCAGACTCGGCGGCCATGGCTCACGGGCCCAGCCGCTCCGCGGCATGTGGGATCCTCCCGAACCGGGGCACGAACCCGTGTCCCCTGCATCGGCAGGCGGACTCTCAACCACTGAGCCACCACGGAAGCCCCCAACCTAGCAATTTTGAGCTTCTCATGACACTGACTAAACAGACAAAAAGTGAGATTACAGAACTGGTTGGGGCACTGAATCTGAATTATCAAGGGTAAACAGGATTGCTGCTACAGAGTGAGGAAAGGGAGGTGTGCATCTGGAACCTGGACTGTCTCCTGGTTTTGCCATGTCTAGTGGTAAAAAATAATGAAAGTCCGTAACAACTCCATACAGGTAGAACCATCAAGAACACAGATATACCAGGAACAAAAGCCTAGGTATTATAGCCAGATAAAAACCTACCTCATTCGGGAGTTGGTTGACGGTGAACATGAAATGGGTATTGGAGAAGGGAGTTAAAATGCCAACTACGGTTCAGGACCAACAGGAAAAGCTAAGTATCCCATCATATTTCTTCCTTGGTCTGACATGTACATATTTATGTTTTTAACTAATTTCTCCCTTTCCTTTCCTCCTAACATTTTACAAAAAATAAGCTGGTGGCTCACTAGTTACAGAGTACCATAATGGAACAGTATGGACATAAAGGAGTAAGTGTGGCCCAAATATCCTAGACTTGGAAACAGTAACTTAAGATGTTATATCCTTCCCACTTTGGGGGGAAGACAGAGCATATTTTTCACTTTTATGAGAGAGGGCTGCAATATGTTAGCAGGAAGCATTTTCTTGTTGCACGGTTTGCAAGATTAAGTCTGGAAGGAAATCGTATACAGAGGCTGAGCAGCCATACTGGTCTAGAATCTTTTGAACCTTTCCTCTGTTTGGGGAATTTCCCACCTTATGAGTGATACCTCACTGGGGCAGGAACCAGAAATTCACTTTCTCAGCTTCCCTGCAACAAGAACACAGACATGTCAACTTGGCCCTTGGCCTGTGGGACTTCCATTCTTGAGAATGACATGAAGGAGGTGCCTTGGAACCAGATTACCTAAGGATTTAACCTTTAAATCCCAGCTCTGCCTCATACAAGCTGTGAAATCTTGGGCAACCTCTCAGAAACTTGATCTCCCCATCTATAACTCTACCAAAATCTTTGCATTGTCATGAATGCTAAATGGATTAATGCATTCAAAGAATTTAGAGCTTTGAAACGCAAATACAGTAGCCACTAGCCACATGTGGTTATTCAAACCTAAATTAATTAAAATTAAATAAAAATTAAAATTTAGTTCCTCACACTGTCACATTCCAAGGGCTCAAAAGCCACACGTAGCTACTGGCTACCTTTTTACAGTGCAGATATAGAACATTTCCATTACTGCAGAAAGTTCTACTGACAAGTGTTGACTTATAGAATACTTCCTGGCACTCAGTAAGCACTCAAATGATAATTGCTCCTATTATTAATAACTAGTATTGCTATCATTATTATTATTTTACATTACATCCCCAGAACTTATTTATCTTACACCTGAAAGTCTGAGCACTTCTGAGCACTTTCACCCAATCCCCATCCTTCGTCCCCTCCCCTAGCCTCTGGCAACCACACTATCATTATTATCACAAGAGCAAGTTTAAGATACAGCTGAATTTAAAATCTAATGGATAACCAATTAAATGTGGTCTTCTAATAAGAATTAGCAGAGTATCAGTAGCAACAACTGCTCTCAATTTATAGTTGATTATGGGCAAGGTACTGAGCTAAGCACTTCACAGGGATATTTTATTTAATCTTCCCCAAACAAACAAACAAACAAACAACCTGAGTGGTAAGAACATCCCTGTTACAGATTAGGAAACTGAGGAAAGGAGTGGTGTAACTACAAGCACTGAAGATGCTCATCAGTATGGGATCTGGGACTCACTGGATTGGCAGGTCTGCAAAACTACTAAATCCATGACAACTTCTTAGACTTCACTACAGAGTTACTGAGTGCCCACTAGGGGTCATGCACTGTGCTAGATGCTGGGAATACAGTGGTAAACGGAGACCAAGGCTCTGCCCTCACAGACTTTTAGCTCTAGTTGAGAAGAACAGTCAGAAAAGATATAATTAGCTGGATGGTAATAAGTGCTATCGAGAACAGTTAAACAGGGTGGGGTAGGTGAGCCCCTGTATGATGGATGGTTAGGGAAGGCTTCACTGAAAAGATGACATTGGAACAGAGACCTGAAGAAAATTAAAAAGGGCAGGGTGGAGTGGTAGGAGATGAGGTCAGAAGTGAAGATGGAGTAAGGGGGTCCAGGCCAGGGAGGCCAACGTGGGGCCTTTAGCCTCCAGGCTAAGAGAGATGGGAGGGTTTTGAGCAGAGGAGTGAGAAGACCTGGTTTTCTTTTTTATAGGATCACTCTGGCTATTATGATGAGAATAGATTTTAGGGGAGGAAGGGCAGAAGTAGGAGACCAGTTAGAAGCAGACCAGTTAGTAGGCTACTGCAGTCATCTAGGCAAAAGGAGACAACGGCCCACATTAGGGTAGCAAGAGGTAGCAAGTAGCAAGAGGTGGTCAGATTCTAACTATATTTTGAAGGTAGAAACAATAGGCTTTATTGATGAACTGGATATGGGCTGTGACACATTAAGGAACTTAGGACAACTTTGGGTTTGGCCTCTCTAGATGAAATGGTACAGTTGCCATTTCCTGAGATGGGGAAGTCTGGAGGAACAGCTGGTTTTGGAAGGTTAAAAGTGAAATGCCTATGGGAATGAAATGAAGTGGGAATGAAAAGAAGACAACTGTATATCGGAGACGTGGTTTTGGAGAGAAGATAGGGTTATAGTTACAAACGCTATGAAAAACGACTAAGTGTATGGTGTTATGAGAGCACAAGATACATTTGGCGGACAGAGACCGGGTGATGTCAGGGAGGGCTGTTGAAAAAGAGCTAGACTAAGTTTATGAAGGGCAGGAAGGAGTTAGCTATTTGAAAGTGAGAGAAGAGCATTCCCAGCAGAAAGAATAATGTGTACTAAGCCCAGGAGCAAGAGAACATGCCAAGAACTAGCATAAAAGAATGGTAAAAAATGAGGCTACCAAGTTAAGCAGGGTTACAGACCAGGTAAAGACGTCTGAATTTAATCCTGAAAGTAATAAGGAATAGTGAAGAGGGCAGAGTTGTGAAAAAGGCAGGCAAAATAATCAAATTTCCAATTTAGAAACAGTTTTTGGGCTACTAGCTAGAAAACATACTAGAAGAAAGCAAAACTTCATGCAGCAAACTATTCATGGGAGAGTGGAGATTGTGAAAATGGGGATGAGGCAGGCAACCTCATTTGAGAATCCATAAAATTTGGTGATGGAATGCGAGCTATGAGGAGCTAGGAGAAGGGAGGATAATAACCAGGTTTCTGATGTGGGCAACCGTGGGGGAGGATATCGCCATTTCCTAAGTCACAGAATCTCAGAAGAAAATCAAGGGGAAAACTCTCTGAGTTGCTGAATTTAAGGAGCACACTGAAGTGAGAGATCAAATAGATGATTGAATTCATGTGTGTAATTCTCAGACGCATGCTCTGGAAAGGAAATAAGGATTTGGGACTCGGCAGCACAAAGACAGTAATTCAAGTTAAAAGCTCAAGAAGAGAGCGCAAAGAAGACAAAAGAGTCAAAGAACAGGTAGGAGTACCAAGATTTTATGGCTGGAGAGGTGAAGAAGGGCCCACCGGCAGACTGTGGAGAAGTGGCCGGAAGCAGGAAGAAAAGTCAGACGTGTGTTGTCATGAAAGTTAAGGGAACATAACAATTCAAAAAGGAGGGAGTCCTCCATAGTAGCAAAGTCAAATAAGAGAATGACTGAACAATGTCCTCTGGACTTTTCACCAGGTGTGTAACCGAGGGCCGTTCCCTCAACTCTTTCAGCCTCAGCTTCTTCATGTACACAAGACAAGAATGTTATGGTACCCGCCATACCCAGTTGTTGTGAGGATACATGGTGGTGCATACAAGGTACCTAGTACAGTGTTAAACACACTAGGCACTTAAAAAAAAAAAAAAGCTCTATTCTCAGTGCCCCACGTCTTACGTGATGTCACACAGGCAGGGCGAGGTAACAAGGAGAAAGGGGGTTGAAAGCTTGAAGCCACATGGAACCACTGGCCTTGGAGTGAACTGTGCATTTTGAAAAACAGGAACGGGGAGAAAAGAACTACAGTCTTTTTCCTTTTCTTCCTCTCCTCTCCCAATGTTTCCTTTCTCTGCACCAAATGCAGTTTATAATGCAGAAATTCCTGAGAGCCTGTCAAAGAGAGCTTTTAAGCATACCTTAGTATTTACACAAAGAACTGTGTTCCATGTCGATGTTTACCACAACCGTCATGAGTTTGTGACACAGATGTTATATTCTTAAGAAGGGTGGCTTAAACTCAGGAGCAGTCCCCAAATAAATAAACGAATAAATGCTCTGTAGAAACTAAATCTATCGATTAGTGATTTCAAAATTTCTTCCAACAGTTTTTGACACGATAAGCCAGGTAATGTTTATCAAATGAAATATTCTAAGTACATGATTAAGGAGACCTTTGGACAACCAAACTGACTTTCAGGTTAGTTTCGGCACTGACAAAATGATAGTCAAGAAGTTTCCCAGATGGCGTATACTTTCCTGTCAAGGATTAAGGTTCTACCCTTTCTTGCTCTCAGCTCCTCAAGGACATGAACTGGGAAAACTGTCCCAATGTTTGCTTCTCTAATGGAAAAAACATGTGCTTTACAAAAATGAATTTCACTATTTTTTTTTCATATCTAAATTATTCCCACCCTTCTAGCATAATTCCTTTCAAAACCTGTTTGCTTTAGGACTGACTTAGCAATTCTCTCAATGCAGCTCTCAATGCACAAAGCCTGTATTATATAGTCCCTCCCCTACCTGCTTATTTTCTGTTACATCCATCAAAATCAAGGCACCTAAGGAAAGTCCTAACTACTGGGGATCTTGATTTTCTTATACTCATTTAGATAAACTTTTCCATTCAGCTCAGCAGTGATTGGTGACACTGAAGCTTATTTTGCTTTCGAATCTGAACAATGAAAGAAGTGTCTCTTGCTCCAGTTCGTCTGTGTGTGAGTGTGTGTGGAGGGGAGATACGAGGGGAAGGGATATACACACTTTGTGCTCTCTCTCCGGAAGCAAGCAAAAGACCTGGGAGGAGAACGGGCAGCAGTGCTCAGTTTCGTGGAGCATTCGAGACCAGAGACCAGCCTTTGGCCCCTGGCCATTGAGGAGTACCCAACCCACTACACACTCGCTGACTGAGGACAGGAAGAACTTCTCTCTCACGTTCCATGTCTTTCCTGGGTCCTCCAGTAACTCCCTCCATGAACTAGAGGATCTGAATAACCAAAGGACCAAATTCACCATTTCTGTTGTAACCAAAGAGAAATGCTAATTGTTTTCTTCCCTCTGTTCTTGCCAAGTTTCCATCAGAAAACCCATTTAATGTGACTATAGGGCCTGAAAAAGAAAGAAGCAAAATATCTATTTTTGCCTATATCTATTTGCTTACATCGATTTTGCTTATAACTATCTATATCTAAATGGAAAAATACCTATTTTTACATTTTTTAAAAATCCATAAGTTATCTTCTAACATTCTGATAAACAGTAAGTTTGATTTCAAATCCCCTGTCTTTATATCATACCACATATCCATAGCACAGAATGAGGGCAATCCAAGGATACAAGGCCAGATCCTTCTCTCAGTTATCACATCTCACCCAACACAGTAAAGACTGTGGAATTACTAATAATCCAGCGGTTTATTAATGCTCCTTATCCTTTATCTACTCCATTCATTCCCATCTAGCCACCTATCAAATTCTCTGATGTTGCCTTCTCTGTAATTCATATGGCTTCCTTTCATTTGAAATTATTTCCCACTACTAAAGCTATCAAACTGACTTTCACCTTCCATTTTGTCACCTATGAGAAAAATTTCCTGAGTAAATGAAAATGAACTCTCTCCATCTTATCTAATCAAAAGCCACTGTACCACAAGAAAAAACAATAAACAGGTGCTTCATAGTACATAGAGCACTTGTGAGAATAATTTATATAATGTGATTCTCACTGCCAGAGAGAGTAAATAATTTCCTTGAACCGAACACCGAATAGATAACAAAGCTAAAACTACAAGGTGGCCACCAAGTCTGAAAGCACAGACAACACGATTTCATGATGGGCTATAATATTATATCATTAAGCCATTTATTGCATATTCACCTATGTTTCCAGACTTGGTGGCCACCCTGTAAAACCCAGATCTTCTAGCCGTAACCTGTTTTCCTTGATTCCCTGCATGTTTACTCTGAAGCACTAAAGAAGGCAGCAGTCAAAGGAAAATACCATCTTTAAACTGGATGATATTTAAAAATTTATAAACCAGGTTTCATAGTCTGTTCTCCAACTTAACTTCACAGACACATTGTGCACGGAGATTAAAAGAAGCAATTAATATTCTCTCAATGCCAACTATATAAAACCTCACTTCCTGTGAGGGCACGCATAGTTAAGAACTTTACCTACAGTACCACACTTAATCCTCGCGATAGTCCCGTGAGGTATCATTATCCTCTTTTTACAAATAAGGAAGCTGAAGATTCTAAGAGGACAGGTCACTAGCCCAGTGTCACACAGCTAGGCAGTGGAGGAGCAAGGATGAAGCTACGTCTTCTGATTCCAGCTGCGGTATTATTTCCGCTACCCCAGTGAAACATCCTTTACATGTTCCATAACATGCCACCTACTGACCATTTCACTGCCTTCTTCCACAGAGACTTCTTCCTCACCGCTTCTAAAAACTAATCACGAGCAAATCTGTAGTCTAAGCTGGCAAGAAGAAAAAAGTTCCTCAACATTGCCTGGCACATAGCAAGCACTAGAGAAATGTTAGCTAGGCTTACTATTATTATGGAAAGACTGACAATTCCATCATTTAACATAACGGTTCCATATAACAATATTCTTTTCCTCAAGCAGTTCTTTAATATTAACAGAATCCCTCCCTATGCATGTCAAATCAGTGTGAAGTCTTTTTCATTCAGACTAAAATTTTACCTTTGGGAAATTTACAGTTAAGATATGTATAAGATCATAAGCATATTTTATAACCAAGACTACACAAAAACACTTTCTCCCAACTAAAACTACAATTCAAAGTGAATTCAACGAACTACATCTTTTATATATATATATATATATATATATATATATATATATATTTTTTTTTTTTTCTTTTAAGATTTTGTTTTTTTTGATGTGGACCATTTTTAAAGTCTCTATTGAATTTGTTGCAATATTGCTTCTGTTTTATGTTTTGGTTTTTTGGCCCTGAGTCATGTGGGATCTTAGCTCCCCAGCCAGGGATCAAACCTGCACCCCCTGCATTGGAAGGCGAAGTCTTAACCACTGGACTGCCAGGGAAGTCTCACTACATCTGTCTTGAGGCATGGAGATGTCATGAAGAGAGCCTTGAATGACATATCAAAAAACCAAGATTCAATCTCACCTCTTAAGACTAAGCAGGTGACCTGCTTATGACCTTTAACCTTCCTGAGGCTCAGAGTCCATCATCCACCTTACCTAACTTGGAAGGTTACTGTGATCATTAAAGAGGTCAGGGATCCCAGAAGGCTCCTCATCCCTTACCCAGGGCAAAGAAAGTTGGCTTCAGATTCTTTTAGTCAAAGGGCCAGGGGACTGAAGTAGGAACCGATATTTCCAAATCTGGTTTAAGTAAACCATCAACAGCCTGTAGGCAAATATCAAATAACTGGGGAAGCCAGAGGAGAAGTGAATTCACTATCATCCAATACCACAAACGGACTTTGTTACAGTTTATAGAAATTGGATCACAATGAACTATTTATGATTATATCATTTTTTTAAAAATTGGCTAGCCTAGAAACCTAGCCACTGAATGTTATTTCTATGGGAAACTGTATTTCATGATTCAATTCAGAAATCCAAACACTGGGAATGTATCTTATTTCTTTCCAGTTCCAAGAGCTAACAGAGACTCCCTTCTGATCCTCTGGCATATTCAGGCAGTCTCTTTCACTCTTTGGGCCTGTGGCCATTCAGATATGAGATGTCAGATGGGGACAGTCAGGACATAATAACTATATACCACCTTTCACTTTTTTTGGGGGGGCGGGCAGTATCACAACACATTCCTATTTATAATCTCATTTTATCTACAATTGCCCAGTGAGGTATGTAGGGCAAATAGCATTATTCCTCACTTTAGAAATGAGGAAGCTGAAGCACAGAAGTTTCCATGACTTGTCCAAGGTCATAGCCTGGCAGAACAAGGATTAGAAGTCAGATCTTTATTTCCCAGCCCAACGCTCTTATCAATGAAACATCAACTGCTGAGAAAAGGGGAAAAGGAAGTGAAGGTGATTATGATTTACTGAGACTTTCTGACTAATTTCATCTGACGTTGTGAATTTTCATTAATTTCCTTCTTCATTGTTGCCTGATGAGTTAGTCACTAAAACCATAAGATCAGTAAGTATAAACTGTTTTATATTATTTCCTCATTGTTACAGATAGATGTTCAAGTTTAAGTGTTTCATAATAAAGTGACTCAGAGACTAAGCAAGCCCAATCTACATTAGTAACTTGTTGAACTGTTACATGAGATTTCTGCAAAACTCTTCGGGCCAGAGGGCAGGTGTGGGGGGCAGAAATAAGCATTTACCAAAAGGATGACTAAATTAAGGACAAAAGGTGAGTGTAAAACTTACACACTTTTTTCCTTCCAGTTTAAGCTGTGACATGAGAAAATAAACATGAGGAAACAAAACACAAGTCACCTATTACCATTTATTCTGAATTTAGGAGGTTTAGAAGAGTTCACTAGTTTAAATCAGCGTGTGGTGGACATTTTTGAGACAAGAGAAAGAAGTTAAAAGTTAACAGGGGGGCTTCCCTGGTGGCGCAGTGGTTGAGAGTCCGCCTGCCGATGCAGGGGACACGGGTTCGTGCCCCGGTCCGGGAGGATCCCACATGCCGCAGAGCGGCTGGGCCCGTGAGCCATGGCCACTGAGCCTGTGCGTCTGGAGCCTGTGCTCCGCAACGGGAGAGGCCACAGCAGTGAGAGGCCCACGTAACGCAAAAAAA
>NW_006783414.1:1849295-1877446 GCF_000442215.2 Lipotes vexillifer | reverse complement strand
AGTGAGGCGCCCACGTAACGAAAAAAAAAAAAAAAAAAAAAAGGTTAACAGGACAGAACAGTGAGCCTTTGCCTTTATATAGCACTTCTACCTCTCCAGTGCTTTCACGTAGGTTATCTCATTTCTTAATCAAGAACTTGCTCTGTCATAGGTAGGTGCAGATATTACTAGGTTCATTCTGCAAACGTGCTTAAGGTCAACACAGCTTTTCAGTAGATAGGTGTAGAAAAAAACACAATAATGACACTGAACAGTAACACCAAACAATTTACTATTGTAATGGGATCATACACACTTTACCCTACAAAGCCAAAACATTTTCACTCCACATTCTGGCAGAGCAATACCATTACTATTATAGAAAATGTGGCATGACATATTCTAATTTCATCTATATTATTTATAGGTGCTTTAAGTAATATGTTAAGTATTTCTTCTAAGAAAAAATTGAGCATATGATATTTTTGCTTAGGCTTTTTAAAACACTGTGTAACTATACCTCATGAGCCATATTTAATTTCTGATTTTGTAAGAGGGATGCTCTGAATACACCCAGCATTTAGCCCATTTAGAGCTCTGATTTAGCATTTCATGTGGTTTTACTGGCTTCTGTGTCATGGTAGGGGCTAAAATAAACCTCAGGGTGACAGAGAGTAACCTGATGGGTGGAGAGGGTTTGCTCCTCACTACCAGTAACATTCCAAGAATCACAAATAGATGAGACAACTGGAAGGCATTGAAGCATGAGAGACCCCTGCGTGTCAGCCAAGGAGAAAGTAAAAAGCAAGCAAGTCAGGACGTCTGGAAATCAGTCACGTAATGCAATCATATTAAACTATTCCTGGTTACTGTTTTCAATTTTAAGTAACAATGACTTGGTCTTTCTAAGTATCATTTTCTATTTTTTAAAAAATTAATTAATTAATTAATTTTGGGGGGCTGTGCTGGGTCTTCGCTGCTGTGTGAGGGCTTTCTCTAGTTGCGGCGAGCAGGGTCTATTCTTCGTTGTGGTGCATGGGCTTCTCATTGCGGTGTCTTCTCTCATTGTGGAGCACAGGCTCTAGGCATGTGGGCTTCAGCAGTTGCAGCATGCGGGCTCAGTAGTTGCGGCACGTGGGCTCCGTAGCTGTGGCACGTGGGCTTTGTTGCTCCACGGCATGTGGAATCTTCCCAGACCAGGGATCGAACCCGTGCCCCCTGCATTGCCAGGTGGATTCTTAACCACTGGACTACCAGGGAAGTCCAAAATATCATTTTCTATTAGAAGATAATTAAATGATTATTTTAAGATGAAATAAAGGAGAGAAGAAATAATTAAATTGATTTGGTGAGGACAGCACATAAGGATTTTCACTATTTTAAAGAATCCTATATTATGTGACATAAATTTCCCTTTAAAAAAAAAAGGGGATGGGACTTCTCTGGTGGCGCAGTGGTTAAGAATCCGTCTGCCAATGCAGGGGACACAGGTTTGATCCCTAGTCCAGGAAAACCCCACATGCCGCGGAGCAACTAAGCCCCTGCGTCACAACTACTGAGCCTGCGCTCTAGAGACTGCAAGCCACAACTACTGAAGTCTGCGCGCCTAGAGCCCGTGCTCCGCAACAAGAGAAGCCACCGCAATGAGAAGCCTGCGCCCCGCAAGGAAGAGTAACCCCTGCTCGCCGCAGCTAGAGAAAGCCGCGCGCGCAGCAATGAAGACCCAAGGCAGCCAAAAATAAATAAATAAATAAATTAGGGGGGAAAAAAGCCCAAAAAGAAATGAAATTTCAGAAAGTTCAAGTGGTTAAAATATCAGCCTGGCCATGACACAAAAGAATGAAAGTCACTATTGCTAGAAGCTTGATGCTTTAAGGGAGAAACAGAATGAAAAGAAATCCTCACCATTCTCTCAATGACAGTTCACTGGGCACTGGCTCCACTTCATAATGAAAGAGCTTTCCTTACCAGTACAACTGCAAACTCACACAGGGCTTGAAAAATTAAATCCATTTACAGTCTCTCCATTTATACACTTTCTTTTCTTTCATTTGTCAACGATTCATACAGACTACACATTTGAAACAGAGCTGACAACTTGCATATGATACATCAGAGGGGTAAATCCAACACATTTTTCTCTCCCAATATTTGTTCAAATGGGTGCTACTAATAAAAAAATATTATTTAAACATGGGAATGTAAGTGAAGAAATATTTCTGTCTGTGCACTTGGGTATATAATTATGCTATTTATTGAACTATCTTGCTTACATCTTTAAGTAATTTTTGTTTACTTTAGAAAACATCAAATGTTATTTGTTTTCACTTAGTTGTCTGGTCCGTATCCATTGCCATTAATTAGCATATATATATATATTTTTTTGTGGCACGCGGGCCTCTCACTGTTGTGGCCTCTCCCGTTGCGGAGCACAGGCTCCGGACGCGCAGGCTCAGCGGCCATGGCTCACGGGCCCAGCCGCTCCGTGGCATGTGGGATCTTCCTGGACTGGGGCATGAACCCGCATCCCCTGCATCAGCAGGCAGACTCTCAACCACTGCGCCACCAGGGAAGCCCTAACTAGCATATGTTAAAGGGCGCAATCTCTTTCTCATTGCTACAGACAGAAGTAGACTTATTGATCAGGGGACTTCACATCCAACTGGCCAAATGCCATGCATCTCACTGGCCTGCTCCCCCATATTCTGCCCAATCCTTTCGGCTTACAACAATATGAGCACCAACTTCCCCCCAAAATCCTCTCTGCCCCCATTACCAGAAGACTCCTTCTAAGGAAAGAAGCCCTTCCTTCAACCTCTCAAGGACATAATCATCTCTGCCCTTTCCCAATGGTTTCCTGCAGCCTACTCTACTGTCTAAATTTTAACTCAAATTTCCTCTTCAGATACTATTTAAATTTGATCAAAGGAAATGACTTCTCCTTTACAGAACTCTCTGGGCAACTTTATCAATGAGTCTTGACAGAACTGTTCTAGGTGCTTTCATGCTATCACTTTTCATCGTTTCCAGAACTCTCTGACCTATATTCTATCACCCCCACTTTAAGAAGAAATTGAGGCTCAGAGTTAGAGGGTAGAAAAGCTGGAATTTAAGCAAAGTCTCTACTCCCTTACTCTGAATTTCTTAAGCATGTTTTTATTGTCTGTGTCAAACTATTTCACTGTTAGTACTATTTTGTAGCTATTTTATATACACATGTCAAGAGGCTTCTGTATCTTCATTAGACTAAGCATACTATTGGCACTAACTGAACAGCTTAATTATGAGATTAATAAACAAGCAACTGCTTTCAACTCCACACTCTGCAAATGCATTCATTTTACAGTGAATCTTAACATTTGGTGATCCATTCCGTGGTTCAAACTATTTTCCCATCTCTCTTCTGCAGTTAGCCTACACTCTCTCACTGCCCATGAGCACCACTGCTAGATAGGGGGGAACGGCCAACATCTCAAGATCTTTAATACTTATCAAGTACGGTGAAAAGTTTGACATGGAAGGAGGATCAAGTGATTATCTAAAATAAGGGTTTGATGTTACATATGGACTATGCCCAACGTCAGAAATAAGCAGGAGTTTGCTATATTAAAGAACATTCACATCATTTAAATAATTCAAGTGGGACTTTGCTGGCGGTCCAGTGGTTAAGACTCCGAGCTCCCACTGCAGGGGGCGTGGGTTCGATCCCTGGTCGGGGAACTAAGATCCCACATGCCGCGTGGCACAGCCAAAAAAAAAAAAAAAAAATTCAAGGAGTTACCTGCCAGAATTGCCCAGTACCACTGAGGCCAAGGTGTTCAATAAGCATTGAGAGTTGTGCTGAACCAGGTCTTTCAAAGTCTGTATGCTTTTTTCTGTCCACACTGCTGCTGTGCCCTTTCTACCTAAACTATCCCCATCTCTCTTCATTTCCTTGAAAACTTTTCCTTCTCTCCACTTTCCTGAACCAATACCCCACACGGGGGGGTCTTGTTTGCTTCAAAGAGACACAGCCAAGCAACCACTGAATGTTTTTAAAGACTTTTCTTTCCTCTCTTTCACTGCTGGAATAACACATAGTCTTTTCAGAGGCCTGGCCCTTTCCTGATCTTCTGCATAGAAATATCTTGTAGGTCCATTTCAGGTAGGGGGTTTGATATACTCCCCAGTTCCCTGGATGCCACAAAATCTCTACCACAAACTGCTGAATCCACCTTTTAGCCTCTTCCGTAAGGTACAGGGATTGAGACTACAGAAGCGTTTTCCAAACTGGGCTCTGCAGAGCACCAGTCCTTCCCCTAACGAGGTTTTCAAGTAAGGTCAGGAAATTACTAAATGTTCCTCCTTTGGAGAATCACAATGCATAAAAGCGTATTAAGGGCTTTGGAGTCTTTAAGGAAATTCTTTGAATCAAGCACTCCCCAAACTTACCCAACCGCAAAATCCTTTTTTCCTATTGAACTTACTCACATCGTGATTAATTAGTATTACAGAGCAAACTTCTGAAAATGCTGCATTACAGGCACATTAAGACCCAGTAGAGTGTAAACGTTTTTATAATTATGAATAAAATCCAACACTTAGTACCTACAAAACACGAAGGTGGATTTCTATAAACTACCCCTGATAAGAAGTCTTAACATGGCTCAAGGCCACAACGTCCACCTATTAGTAGCTACCTCACTTGGTAACCTAAGAGATTCATATCTGGATTCTTTCCTATAGAGACGACTCAATTAGTGAAATACTATATCCAGACCTAACTCTCTCTGTTAGCATTAGAAAAAATGCTACCAAACACAACCTTAATTTCGGAATAACTACAGAGGGAGTTCTAAAGGAACGGAATAGAAATTAATTACCAGTAAGCACACATTCCAGGGCCAAGAGGCTGAAGAGTGAATACCTACGTCAACTTTCTTTCCCCCTGGTTAATTTCCACATCTGGGCAATATTCCTACAGATGAAAAGGCTTATACGTGGAGCATCTGTTAACTTTGACAGGAAAGGTGTTAAGAGACCACACACCATCATGGAGGGCGGGCAGTGGAGAAGAGGGGGATTCCGCAGTACTTTCCCACTTGGCTCCAAGAGATTCTCACTAATTCCACTGTCCCCTCTCACCTTCTTGCTATTCTGCTGACAACAGTCATTTTTCTCTCATGCTCAGGAATCTTCTGTCCTCAACTGTCATAATCCTAAACAAATTTACCCTCCTTCCTCTTTTGTCAATGACTCACAATGTGAGGTGCATTCTTAGATGCAGTCAGAAGATGGTGATAGCCAATAAATCACATCCTCTGCCCTGGAACTTTCTTCCGATACTATAAATTTTTAGCTTTCTAACTGAGAAATGCTCCCCAAATCTGGTATAACTAAAATAGTAACTCCCAACTTACAAGGTAGCTCATAAGATTTCATGTTAAAGCAGAAGATGTTAAGGTAACTTTAAAATAAGATTTACAAAAGGCAAAGCTTACCAGCTGATGAAGGGTGAAGGGTGAAGAGGCATAGGGAAGTGATATTAAAAACATTCTAAACTAGTTGCATAATGTCAAGGCTGAGGTAAGCTATACCTTTGACCCACCTTGTTCTTTTATTATATCTGAGATTGTGCTGGTTTCAACAACTTACGTGAGGTATATTTCCACTCTTCTAACTCTCAACATACTACTTTTAAAATGCAGACTAAATGTTCAGGTTAGCTTAGCAAGTAAAAGTCGCAGTACAAAGGATATCCATGAACAGATTTATAAGAAACAACACAATAAACCAATCCAGCAACTAACTGCCCTTGTTAGGTTAAGAAGAAAAATATCCTGCCTCCCTACACTTCTGGTAGGAACTGTTATAAAAAACTGATTTAGGGCTTCCCTGGTGGCGCAGTGCTTGAGAGTCCGCCTGCCGATGCAGGAGACGCGGGTTCGTGCCCCGTTTCGGGAAGATCCCACATGCCGCGGAGCGGCTGGGCCCGTGAGCCATGGCCACTGAGCCTGCGCGTCCGGAGCCTGTGCTCCGCAAATGGGAGAGGCCACAACAGTGAGAGGCCCGCATAACGCAAGAAAAAAAAAAAAAAAAAAACTGATTTAAAAAACCGCAACAGGGACTTCCCTGTTGGCGCAGTGGTTAAGAATCTGCCTGCCAATGCAGGGGACACAGGTTCGAGCCCTGGTCCGGGAAGATCCCACATGCGGAGGAGCAACTAAGCCCGTGCGCCACCACTACTGAGCCTGTGCTCTAGAGCCCGTGAGCCACAACTACTAAACCCGCATGCCACAACTACTGAAGCCCACGCGCCTAGAGCCCGTGCTCTGCAACAAGAGAAGCCACCACAATGAGAAGCCCACGCACCGCAATGAAGAGTAGCCCCCGCTCACCGCAACTGGAGAAAGCCTATGCAGCAACAAAAACCCAACACAGCCAAAAATAAAAATAATTTATTTAAAACACACACACACACACACACACACAACAAATATGTGGCAGCAATCTGATTTAAATGCTTCTAAATCTTAGATAATCTCTAAGATGCATGTAGCCCAAAAAAGAGTAATAGAGGAAGGTGAAGAAAATACAACACTCTGGATTTTCCACAAAGTAACATGCTAAAGTAGCACCTACTAAAAGAACCATATACAGGTAAAATCTGACAATTCTTTTAAGATTTGAAGTTTGTTGCAGTAAAATTGCACTATTAAGTATCATGATAAAGAAAATGCAAAGTATAATGTGAATCCTAAGCTTTATTTTTGCTAAACTCTAGGACTAGACTGCTCATCAAAAAGCACAGAAAATATATATTTTACCACTGACCGCTAATATTATCTGCAACTAATCTGAACCTGTTAGGCCATTTGTCATTTAGCTTCAGGGGGCCCATCCTTTCTCACTATGAGAATTAACACTATAAAAAAGTTGCGAAGACCACCCCAACGATAGTGGTGGACCCTTTATCATCTCTTATTTGAAAAAACACATACCTGAGAATAGATTTGAAGATTCCTTGAATTAAGCTGGTGCCCACCCTCTGGAATCTGAAGCCCACGATGGACTTCCACGTTTAGTTTAAAACCATCACATAAATCCAGAACCAGAAGTACACAGTACACAGTATTACCACTGTTTATTCAATACACGACAAAGAGTCTCACTTCAAGAGGGATAACCCATTTGACCAGTGAACTGGCTTGAGAAGCAGAATACTGGTAATGAAATTATTCTTAAATCAACTACTGCCATAACTTGCTTTAATAAGCACAGTTCCTGGCACATGGTAGCCACTCACATCTGTGGACGAATGAATCCTCGACCAACCTTAGGTAGGTTACTCAACTACTCTATAGACTTTAAACTTTCTATGTATAAAAATCGGCTTTCTCTGGCTTAATTTTCTCAAATTAAGCCTTTGGATTGATCAAGGCCCTCTGAAACTCTGACACTGAGGGAAAAAAAAAGATGCTTCCATTTCATGCAAAAGTCACATAGACAACAGGGAAGTTACATATCATGATCCCCATGTTGAGGCTCACTTGACTTTCATCTTAGATTCAATATCACTTCATCAGGAAAGAGTCCCCTAACCACCAACCTACTCCCCCCTCCACCAGCAGATATGCCCCCTGACTTATTAACTCCTTGAAAACTTTATTTTCTCTTTGTAATACACAGCACAACAATCATTAAATAACATCTGTATTGTTCTTTGTTAAATGTTTGTCTCCCTCTCTAGGCTTCAGACATTCTGAAGGTGAGATCATATGGGCTTTGCTGATCGACCTCCTCTTTCTTGCACCTAGAAGTACCTGGCACACGGATGTTTAGAAAATATTTGCTCAGTGAATGTTTGAGAACAAAAAGCCAGCCAATGGTGCCCCTTCAAGATACTCAAATAATAAAAGCTTAGAAATCAAGGAAGGGAACGTTAGGTCATCAAAAGCTAATGTTCAGAACATCACTCTGTTCTCAACATGAAACTGAGAGAAGTTTTTCCTCAGCAGTAACAGTAATAAAAGAAGTAAGTGTATCATAGCATATCTATGTGCCATTTTATACCTTTCAAAACACTTTCATCACGTGTGGTCTCATGACTGAAAGTCTCCAAAGCGTTCATACAGAAATTCTGTTTACGGTTCTACATGTTTTAAAGAGGTGTGACAGGTATATAACCCATTTATCCTGAAAGTTTTTATAAATAACTTATAGACTGTCTGGGAATTTTTTTCCCCCCTTTAGGTGCTCACTGCATGATATTCCCTCTACAAAACAGCTGGGACAAAGTCCCATTTGTTTTGTTTTTTTTTAAGTTTCAGAGCACTGAAATAAATACTGATTCCAAATAAAGTCTTCAGCTCTATTCTTCAGCTCTAGCAGCTCTATTTTCTTAAAGGACAAAGAAAGGCAATCTGAGAGCTTCTGTTGGATGCCAAAGGGACTTCCCAGGGATTGTTGGTAAATTGAACCACATCTAAGTTTCCAAAGTAAACTTCTAAAACCTTTTCAGCAGTGTATAACCTTCAGAATTCTGTGAAGGTGAGAGCAGGAGAGAGATCTTTATTTAAATGATAAACTTTAATGCTCTTTGATGATGACAAAATTTTTTTTAACTTTCTATGACTATATGAAAATTCATAGACAGAAAGACCACAGGGTGGATGAGAATCTTGGCAAATGATATAGGAATGGAAGTACTGCAGCTCTTAAAAGTCTATGATGGAGCAGAAGTGAAATGAGACTCAACATGGGTTCCTATTTTCTGTATTCTTTCCTAATAATCTGACTTAAAACAATTTCTTTGTTTTAGAGATCATAAAGACCTCATACTGTAAACTTTACCAGCTTATATCTAATCCTATATGATTCCTGAATTCCAGAGGAGGACAGGTCAAAGCAATAAAAGTTTTATTTCAAAGTCCTGAAATAAAGTGAGCAAAGTACTCGTTAAGAAAGATCCAGTTCCACCTTCCTCAGGAGTATGTTTGGAAATCTGGGTTTGTAATAACATAGTATTTTTATCTCCATCATATTTTATGAATGTCAAAATGTTTGATACACAATATCTAATCTGATTCACATAATAATCTTGTGAAATAGGCAGGCCAAGAATCTTATAGATGAAGAACACGAGATTCCAAGAGGTTAAGTTTCTTGACGCAGGATCATAACTTAGAAAATGGAAGCACCAGGGTTGGAAGAATTTCTGATCCCTAGACCACTGCTATTTCTATAGCACAGAACAGCTATACCATTCTGGACTCTCTGAATCTGCTGTTCATTCTTTATTCCTCATCAAAACAGGCAATAAGATAGCAATGTCCATAAATGTCCATACTATGTAAAGAGTACACAGTATATAAAGAGGGTAAAATATTCCCCTTAAAATAATGGTCATATCCCCACTATGTCCCTATATGGTTTTAGGTCTTAGAAATCTTATTAAACTATGATTTACTATTCTTGGTCTCATATCAAGCTTATATAGAGAGTACAACTTTGCATGAGAAAAAAACGCAATAAACGTGTTCTCTTATTCAAGACCAGGGACCTTCCCGACAAGCATTAGAATCACTAAATCCAAGTTATTCCATAGTCTAGCATAAGGTTAGTGCTGAAAAGCTGGATAAAACTCCAACTATATTCTTTCCTGATTAGTAGGGTGGGTGTAATGGGATGAGGCCTCAGGATGAAAGAAATGCTATTAACTACTGAATGTGCGTGAGGGTGAGGGTTGCTTTTTCTTTTTTTATCAGTGACTCAGTTTTTTGAAGGGGGAAAAGTCCAATTCTTCACGTAAAAATACCTTACGTATCTGTGAATCCTAGGGTTTAATAGAAAAAAAAAAATCCACATTAAGTTCTTCAACTTCCAAAATCTGTTTTCTTGCCTATAATGTACATTGTGCTGTTATATTTGCAAAACATCAAGGTTAAAGATAGAAAAGCCTATCAAATAACCTCCATAGAATGTAAGGGTCAAGGCAGGATTGATCTATACAATAAGCCTAACTCTGATCTTTGGTAACAAACACACTTTATTCTATAAAGTCAGCCTTGTTCTTTTAAGGCAGTGGTTTTCAACCTTGGATACATAACAGAATGGGTTTTTTAAAAATACTGGTGCCCCAATCCTTCTCCAGATCAATGAAATCAGAATCTCTTTAGTGTAGGGTAGGGACTGGCTGTTTCTAAGGGTCAGCTGGAGTTGAAAACCTCTGGTCTAAGTGCTTTGCTATCTAGTTTAAAGAATCTAACATGACATCATTTTCATATTTTCCTATGGAAGGAATATTCACAGTCCCAAGACAGTCACAATGGTTAGAAACACCAGAAATGTACAAGTTGAATGAGTGTATTACTTGGATATAAGCAGACATTATTAAGTTAGTCACAACTGCTACACTTAATAAATATTAACCATTAAAAAAAAACAGAAAAAAAAATTTAAAGAAAGAACAGAAAAACTGCATATAACCATGAACATATATACTCATTTAACTATAGCTTAAGTATTAAACCATATTCAAAAATTTATCTCCCACTGAATAGTAGCCAATCTTGTAAAGCATTTTATTTTTGGAATTTCCCATAGATATCAGTAAGAAAAAGCAAATAAAGAAACCAGAAGTACAAGACATCCTATTACACAGGTATATGAAATCAGTTCAAAGGGGAGTTTCCACTGCTCAGAGGACAAAGCACTTCTCAGAAACATTACTGCAATCATACTGCTCATTTCTTGCTCAACACAGTACTGCTGAAAAGGATGTTGCTATGTTCCCACCTTAACTGCCTTATGTGTTGTTCCTGTGACATGCTGGAGCCAACAAAGACAAGTTTGGCTTCTGGAAAAACCAAAAGGCCACGCTTCTTTATTTGTAACCTTGCTCTAAAACCTCTCCCTATTATCTGATTCTATGAATTTTGCAATAGCTGCATATTAGTTAAAGCTGGAGAATGAGTAACTAAACCTGGTCTAAATTGTATGCTTAAGCAAATATAACAATAAAAACAAGTCCTACACAATTTGTAGCATTTTATAAAAAACTCCTCACATTCAAAGGAGGCTTAGACTAAAAAATTCGAGACCAAAAAATGCAAGGAAATCTAAAACAGATGTAATATCCTAATTAAACCTAGGTGGCTTATCTGGGAAAATATTTAAGATTCCTATTCTATGAACTTCCTGATTAAGAAGAGATTAATAGCTACTACAGTAAGGATAAGAAATTATTAAAGGTTAGAAAAGAATTTTGATTTGTGTTTCTAAGTCAGTGAGCTGTAACCAAATATAACCAGGTGAGTGGTATAAACTTACATGGTTTATTGTAGATTGAACAGCCTTTAAATAATGGTTTAGTTCCCGATCCATCATTGCAAATTCAACCATTGCCTTATCCATACTGTATTCACTACTCACTTCAGCTGAAAAAGAAAGAAAAGCAATGATCATTTTCCATTTAAAATGCCATATTTGGAAAAAGCTGTACCAACATAATTTATCAGTCAATGGTCTGTCTAAATGATTTTGTAAAGGTATTGCACATTTTTAAAAATGCCTTCAATATATGCCTGCTTCATTCAAAATTCGAAGACACCCAGTAGAAAAAGTCTCAAAGGTGGAAATGTAGACTCAGACTCAGGAGTTCCAGGCTGTGCCACCTACCTGGACAATCTTAAATCAACCACTACACTTTTCTCAGCCTCAGTTCCCTCATCCATTGAAGCAGTCCACTTATATATCTGCACATGAACCTTGTAGTATTGTTAAAGATCAAATAAGGAAGATTTCCACTTCTAGTAATGGTAGGTTGGGTTATGTGGACCAATCCTCCTACTGAAGACAACTAAAATGACTGGAGGGCTTCCCTGGTGGCTCAGTGGTTAAGAATCCGCCTGCCAATGCAGGGGACACGGGTTCGGGACCTAGTCGGGGAAGATCCCACATGCCGCAGAGCAACTAAGCCCGTGCACCACAACTACTGAGCCTGCGCTCTAGAGCCTGTGAGCCACAACTACTGAGCCCATGTGCCACAACTACTGAAGCCCGTGCACCTAGAGCCTGTGCTCTGCAACAAGAGAAGCCACAACAATGAGAAGCCGGTGCACGGCAGTGAGGAGTAGCCCCCCCGCTCACCACAACTAGAGAAAGCCCACACGCAGCAACGAAGACCCAACACAGCCAGAAATAAATGAATAAATAAATTTATAAAAATAAATAAATAAGTAAAATGATTGGATAAAATAGGAAAAAGAGTAATCTCCTTAAAAACAAAAGGGTCACAAGATAGTAAGAAACAACCAGGCCAAAATTAGGGAAAACCAAAAAAGAGAAGCTGAACGCAGGACATCAAAGTTGCACACCCTCCCCCAGTAAGCCGGGTCCCCACTCATCAGAATAAAGATGAACCGTAAGTAATCCCACTCTGCTCCTCCAGGCTGCAGGGAGGTTGGCCTTGGCCACTGAGCAGAACAGAGGGAAGAGAGAGAGAGAAAACAAACATGTTTCTGAAAAACTGTATCAACAAGCCACAGCCTGGGTTTGCAGCCTGGGCTCCCCTCACCTGAGTGGTGCTGGGAACCTGAGCTCTGATGTTGGTAGGAGGTAGTCTCACAATGAAAGTACCCACACGTACTCCCCTCTGGAAAAGACACTTGTATCTGAGGCCTCAAATAACCCTACAAATAATTGTTAAGGATAATGAGTAGATTACAGGGGAAAAAAAATAAAAACAAAACAAAAAACCTTACAAGGAAAAACACAAGAAAACAAGCCAAAAAGAGTAAAAATCAGCAGAAACAGATTCCCAAATGTTTCAGATATCAGTCAGAGCATGAAACAACTATACTTACTATATTTAAAAATTAAAAGATCCTCAGGAAACAGGAGACTATAGAAAGCGACTAGTAGATTGGAAAAGCAAGATAATATTCTTCAAAGTGTTTTTAAACTTTTTTTTTAAGCTCTAGACACACAATTTAATAATAGATCAGGAAAAGATAGAGAGCACAGGATAATAAAAACGTTAACATTAAAAAAGCTGAAAGAAATGAAAATAAAACTGGAGTCCTTAAATCATATTGGGGATGCACACACTCAAAGACTCTTCATTCAAATAACTTAGCTCAAATGGCAGTATTTCTTGTCTACTCTGAAGAACAATACAACAGTTCATCTCTAAGTCATGAAATAATATAAACCCCACTTATGTCTGGCTCTTAAAAAATGATTTTCCTGGACTTCTAAATTATGCTTTAGTTTTACAATAGTCAATTATAAGCACACTCCATAAAATATCTTCTGGGTTAACACGCTTCTGGTAGAATATCTCTTGGCTGGTAACACCCAGACTTCACAGAATATACATATACCTCAATACAAGCTTTTTTTTTTTTTTTTTTGAGGAGTGGGAAGGGGCAATATTAATATAAGAAAAATCTGTATTTACATTCCCCAAATTAAACACATTTTTTTTTTTTTTGCGGTACGCGGGCCTCTTACTGTTGTGGCCTCTCCCGTTGCGGAGTACAGGCTCCAGACGCACAGGCTCAACGGCCATGGCTCACGGGCCCAGCTGCTCCGCAGCACGTGGGATCTTCCCGGACCGGGGCACAAACCCGTGTCCCCTGCATCAGCAGGCGGACTCTCAACCACTGCGCCACCAAGGAAGCCCAAATTAAATATATTTTTAACAAAGCGGTATATGAGAAAGGTCTCAAGTCATATTCCATATAAAATTGTTAGACCGTTTGAAAATGTCCAAACATCAATGAAAGAGACATGTTGCTTAGCTGTTGCTGGTACCAACGTGTATCTATTGCCATATATACAACAACCATTTGTTAAAAATCCTATTAATTGCTTGATGATCAGGAAGAGAATTTTAAACAATTTATATCCTAATAATGATGGGTTGTGACTTATACAGGCATTTTACTGTATATAGTTACATTTAAGTAAATTGGTTAGGGGTTTGGGGTTGGCCTGTAATTTAATTTTTTCCCATTTAAAATAATGAAAAAAAGAAAATTTAAAAAAAACAAGAAAGAAAGAAAAATAGGCCCCTGGTTTCACACAAACCTTATCTAGTTAAAGGAAAGGATGATGTGTGTGTGTGTGTTTTTTTTCTTTTCTTAGTGGAATCAGTATATTTTATGTGTAATAGATTCTGATACTGGGACCATTGAAAAAGTGGGTCAAGCTGGTAACCTGAGCAAAGACTAACAGCATAAACTACTTTATCAAAAGTGCAATAATTAGTGGCAACTTCAACCTAAATAGAAACTCACTAAAGGATGTATCAGCGGCAAAAGTCTTTGAAGTATGAGAAATAAAAATGTGTCGGGGCTTAAATCAGTAGGAATTGACATAATGTTGGCAACCTCCCTCTGGAATTAAATGAGTTAATTTTTTAAAGCACTTAGAAATATGCCTTCGACATTAAAGTTTTCTGAGTAAGCAGGATGATGATTCTCATTATCAAGGTCCATAGACAATAGCAAGACTTGAACCAGATAACAATTTTAAATACAAGGCCAAGGAGACCTTCCCTGCAAAGGAGAACGTGAGCAATGGCTGCCAGTATTTGATGGCATGAAGCCTAAGGGAAGTACCTGAGGAGGCCAACTGTGGACATGCAGCCTCAGCTAAGGCTCCAGGGCCCAAGAATGTTGGGACAAGCTAAAGAACCTAAGTGATGAATAGTGCAGCCTGAGGCGACAAAGGGAAAACACCAGAAGAGAGCAGGAAGCTACTCCTGAGAAGAACCGAGAACCACACCACACCACACCTGGAAGTGATGCTCAGTCAGATAACTTCAGGCTCAAGTCAATGTTTTCATCTGCTGGGGAAAAGGGCTTGGAGAGACTAGAGACGGAAGACAAGAGACTCCCACAATGGCATCTGGAAGAGAGGTCATAAGAACATCCATATCAAGCAGTTATTAATCCCTGTCTCCCTTATTATTACAATAAAGCCTCTTTCTAAGTATGTTATTTGTGTTCATGTTTCAGAAATACCAGGCAGGGCTTCCCTGGTGGCGCAGTGGTTGAGAGTCCGCCTGCCGATGCAGGGAACACAGGTTCGTGCCCCGGTCCAGGAGGATCCCGCATGCCGCGTAGCGGCTGGGCCCGTGAGCCATGGCCGCTGAGCCTGCGCCATGGCCACTGAGCCTGCGCGTCCGGAGCCTGTGCTCTGCAACAGGAGAGGCCACAACAGTGAGAGGCCCGCGTACCGCAAAAAAAAAAAAAAAAAAAAAGAAATACCAGGCAAAGGAAGGCACAGGGAATGTGTCCTGTTCCACTAAAGAACTAAAGTGGGGAAAGAGCATAGTGTTGCATGAAAAAGGCTAAATAAAGCCCTGAAGAACTCAGGAGGAAAAGAGGGATAAACACATAAACAGGGAGCTGGCTGTTGACTAAAAAGTGGCTGGGGCATTGGGGAGGTGCAGAGAGACTGACCAGCTAGAGGTTCCCTGCTCCTTTATTCCACAGTATATAATCCCACTACCCAAATTCTCCCACTCTCACAGGGAAAGCCCTTCCTAAAAATCCACACCAACCAAATCCTACACATCCTTCAAGGGCTGAGCTCAGGCCCTACCTGCTTTTAAACTCTGCCAGCCTAGAAGGATCTCACTTAATTTATCTTAACAACTATACTTGATACTTTGGCACTTTGAACCATAAGCAATCTTGTTTTCTTATATGAATGTGTCTCATTTTTCCAAACAGACTTTAATCCATTTGAGGGCAAGAATGATGGATCCAACAAAGAACTATAGGAACTCTTCCTTCAATATTCTTACATGTCCATCATATAATAAATTTGAAAATTAAACTTTCACCAAACTAAAAATTGTCCTGCCTCTGATATTCAATTGAATTAAAATGCAAAGAAGACATGTAATATAAACTTATTTGCCTATTCTATTTTCAGTGTGATTTTTCCACAGGAAAAAGGTTGGCACCAGAGCTGAGTGTGGGGGGGGGATTACAAAAATGATGTTAAAATTCACAGAATGACAATCTCAGAGAGGCAAATATTACTGCAGCACACCTCTGCAAGCCAAAAAGTAACTGCAATGATAAAATATATATACATAATAATAATAGCTGTACCTAACAATTGGTAAGCACTTTATTATGAGCCAAGACTACTTAGCATACTGTGTTTACATTAAACCTCACAGCAGCATTAAGAGAAAGGTAGTTTTAGCTCCACTTTATATATGAGAAAACCGAAGCACCAAGCAGCTGAAATAAACTGCTCAAGGACACAACGGTAGTGAGTGGCTGAGCTAGGCCTCCAACTCAGACCTAGCTGCAAAGTATGTACACTAGCCTCCTGTGCTAAAAGGTGCTTAAAATGTGAGAAGGACAAGCACCTCCAACTCCTCCATGGATATCCAGGGAACAAACCCTTGGGGTGGGGTGACTGGGGGGCAAGTCATGGCCCTGAGCTTCATCTCAGCTCCTGGTGGTCTGTTCCAAGTAGACACTGGCCAACGCCACTCAGATGTGATAGGGCCCAGTCCGATCACATTTGGGAAAAGCTTCCCCAAATTCCTTAGTAGAGGAAACCGATAACAAAAAGAAAATGATCCTCCCCTTTTAGAAGACTGCTAAGTTTTAACACTGGTGAAGAGAGTGATCTTTCCCATCAGCAAGCCTAACTAGAAGGGCTATAAAAGTAACCAAGTCACCCACTGAATGCTAAGAGAATAACTAAGTCAGCTCTAGCAGCTGGTAAGTCAACCTGTACCAGGCCAAGAGCACCAGCAACAACAGAGATGGAAGTAGCAGCCGTGCAAGGGCAGCAGCAGAGAACTGTTTCAGGGGAAGGGAAGAGCCCTGGAAGGCTTCACATGCAGAGGCACTTCTGAGTGGGGCCCAGTGTCAAAACCATTTCTATTATCCATGTCTTTGATTGTCCTCCCCTGGCCAAGCGGGGTCTGGGAGTCTAGGAATATTCTCCTTTCTTCAATGTGCCATTCAATGAGCATTAATTTATTATAATCAACCCTTGCTTGTGTTAATCAAATGCACTTAAGTGATACACTTGAATATTCATTTACAAGCCAATAAATATGTGGGGAGGTCTCCTGGAGAGAGCTCGGAGACTCGGTGGGACCGGCGTGACACATCTGGCACACCGATTAAGAAACTGCTCCAAGAAGTCAGTTCAATAACTCGCTGAAATATGTCCCCCTAACCCCTGGCCCAGTAAATTAAGTCCAGAGGGCACAGATAATCTTTGATTTGTATTAAACAATTATAACTGCTTCTGTAAGGACGCCAGTAGCGTGGCAAACGTGCCTTGTCTGTACCAGTGACCCTGCTCAGCGGTATCCCAAACACTATGCGCTAACAGGACCTGAAGAACTTACGAAGTGTTATTTAGACCAGGAAGGGCCATAGAATTAAACCCATTCTTTAAAGATGGTTTCTGTTTCATTTTGTTTCTTCCTGTCCATTGGCAAGCCCTAGAAAACTAAAGAGTGATAATCGCTGAAGGAGGACCTCATTTTAAACTGAAGTGCTCTGATATTTATCTAACATACTAAGAAGTATCTGAATGGATGCAGTTGGCCTGCATATGATTCTCCTAAAGTCAAACAAACCTGTAATTATGCAATCTAGGCAGCCACGCTAATCGTTAGACATGTCACCTGTTATTCAATGTCAGAATGCACTAACAGCAATATTAGAACTATTACTATTCTTTCATTTTGAAGTGCTGAATAAGGCATTAAAGGTACATGTTACATAAAGAACATTAAGCAGAAATGGGTGATTTAGTGTTGCAATCAAATTCAACTTAAAATTCATGAGACTTCAATGAAAGGAAGATAATGGCTGAGGCAGGAACACTTACGAAAGCAAAACAATTATATGGAAACTAGCAATCAATGCAGGCTGTGTCTCAAAAGTGAAAAACTGGGGCAAAATGAGGGAGAAGAGGGAGGTCTGAGAAGGAGAGGGAGGACACTAGCTATTTTCACAGATGTAGGCAGACTCGGGTGAGACAAATTTCAGGTCCCCTGTGGCTAAACAAGGTATCAATAGGTAGTAAGCCTTTCACAATATGGTAATTCTTATGTAGCACAGTGCAGACTCGTGAGAGTTTATCCAGGGTGAGTTCCAAGATTGTCTAGTGTCTATTCCCACCTCATTTGCTCCACATAATGCCACTTCCTTGGCTACTGGTTAAAAAATGGGGATAAAGAAGATTGTTTATCTTGGCTTCCCCAAGTCCAGATGGGCATGGTCAACAGACCAGTCGAGCCTTTCTTCCATACCAGCAACCAGTTCAGCGAGAACGGAAGGTAACTGATGCCACTAAGAGATGCAGCTTCTTGACCAACTATTCTAAGTAAGGCCCCTCCCAAGCCACAGCTGCCCTAAGGAGCAGCCTAAGCCATGCACTGGAGAGAAATAAATTCTCTACCCTGAGGCCTAGCCCTAAGGTTTGGGAACCACAGCTGAAGCAGGTCCGGGAGCACAAAGGACCCAGAGCCAAATAAGTTCCCTCAACATCCTTCAAGTCTTCAGTAGAACTGCCTTCAGTGAAACAAACAGGAAGATGAAGACACCCGTCCTCCTCCTTCCCCTATAGCATGTCCATCCCAGCTTTATCTCTAGGCTCCCTCTCTACACTACTGGCTGTCTTTTTCCTTTGCTCTGCTGTTGCCTATGATTTCAGCCACAGGGTCCTTTTCCAGAATTCTCCCTAAGCTCCAGAATAGGACCAGACGCTTCACGCCTTCTTGGTTTATAAGCCCTCTTTACCTTTACAACAAGGACACGTGTGCAGGTGTATGTGTTCAGGCGGCACACCCTCAAGACAAATTTCACCTACTTATCCTTTCCAACTTTCTGTCCCGATTCAACTGCAGTTTTGCCCATGGTCAAGTTGTTTCCTGAAATTTTGTCCTAACCAAACAAAAACCGCAGAAGCAGGTGTTTTTTATTCTACAAAGTCATGTATAGGCATGTCTGAACAGGAACAATACCAATTATATATAGTTGAGTCAATTCAACTCCATGCATTTTATTAGTAATATACCAAACCTTTCAGACAAAGCAGTCATTTAGTTTTCTTCAGGGGTTGTGACTCCAATTCCACATGAATCACACACTCAGAAGGATGTGATAAATTCTCAGTGCCATAAAGTACATGTGTCCGTTTTGGAAAGGAGGAAGGAAGGAGAGGAGGCCAGGAATCGCCTGATTTATGTTTTAAATTTCCTAGAATAGGTGGCACATAGGGAGATTTTTACTTTCTGAAACAGGGAATAAGTATTTCCTAATCAAATTAAAACTTGATTCTTCTATATTTTGTAAGCAAGAAATTTATTCTTTTTGGATGAACTCAAATAAATGGCAGTATAAAGCATATTGCCTCTCCCTCCTTCTGTGGAAAAAAACCCCTTCCACTTTTAAAATATAGCTCCAACTATCTCAAGCAACATATATTACACACACACCTTCTTCTATGAGAGGGTGTGTGTATGTTTTTCCTGGCAGCCTAGTATTAAGCAATCATTATATATTCATCAGAAGTCAAATTTAATGACTTATTCACTGCTTGAGCAATATTTAATAGAAACTTGCTTACTTCTCACTACCCCGTACTTTAGTCACCATTATTCCTCCACACTGATATTAGTGTGGTAAAATTAAAATTGAATCCACATTACATAACTGCCTCCCACCAGAAATAATAGTGAAAAGTGTAACAGTTTATGACACAAACTAGGAAGCAACTGGCTCTTTTATAAGCTCAGTGAATATGGGGGAAATCTTTGTGAAATACTGACCTTTATAATCATCTTTACGCCCCTATACAATTTTATTATCATAGTCATACAGAAGAGGGAAGTTGTATAATACAGTAACTCAAAAAGCCAGCTCTGGAGTCCATTTACATTCAAATCTAGGTTATGTTACTTGCTAGCTGTGTAGTCTTTGGCACGTAACTTAAGTCTCAGTTTCCTCTTCTGTATAATGGGTGCAATAACAGTATCTAACTCACAACATGACTAAGTGAGAAAATGTAGCTAAAATGATCAGCACAGGGCCTGGCCCACAGTATGCACTGACAAAATGTTATCTGCCATTATAATTATTACAGAATGGATAACTACTCTGCAAATGTAGTTAGTCTAAATGCTGAAAGCACTTTGCCCTTAGAACCAAAAAGAATCAAGTGAAGATCATCTCTTTAACTCTCTCAGCTGTTTCTACTAACTAGAGACCAAAGCATGAAGTTAAACTCACAAGACTGCAATGCTCTATGAGAAGCTTTGTCAACAATCCGCTATCCTACCCACCCACACACTACTGTCCAGAAACTCACTTACCTAGCAAATGCTTACTGAGCACTTACTACAGGCCAGGCAGAGGGGAAAATGCTTAGAAGCAAGAAGGAGCAGCTAAGCCTGCCCACAGAAGGTTTAACAGGTTTAACAAGTGAGGGGGTGAATGTGTCTGGAAGGGTAGCGTGCCTCAGATGTTTACCGGCTTGTGCAGAGGCTAAATAAATGCCCTCGGTCCTCTCCACCTAGGCTGATTTACAGTTTAAATGGTCAAACAAAAACCCTGGGAATGAACAGAGAAGGCATAGATTAAATCTTCACTGAACACTGACTACGTGCCAGGCACTATGAACACACTACTCATCCTTTGTCGCAACAGCGTGAAGTCGGTATTAGTAAACATTTCAAGATAAGGAAACCGATGCTCACTAGGGCTAAATCATTTGTCCCAAGTCACACAGTTAATAAATGGTAGACTTAGGAACTGCCCTCAGGTCTGGCCTGAAGCATGGAAGGCATGTGCAGTAGAGTGTCTGAGCTACCACATAGAAATAAGTAAAACGCACTTCATGCAAAAGTCATGGAGTAATGAATAATCGGTTCTCTGGCTAAAGAAATTCTCCTAAACATTACCTTCTTTTAAGAGTGAGAGAAAGTGAAGGAGAGACTGACTGACTGACTTAAATAATTCTACCCCAAAGCAATGGAGACCATCTTTCATTATATAGATAGATATTTCCTTAGAATGTGTATAAACCACCATAGTAAAGGTATAACTCAAAATATTGCTTGAAGTAAATTCTATGAAGAATTAAACTTAGAACTCAATCTCTGGATACAATCTAGTCTCTACCAGTCATCAAAAGCACTACGAATCTCAGGCTATGGGCATCAATCATTGTAAAACATATCCACAGACCTCTTTTGGCTAGCTATTATAAGCCCCTCGAATCTTCAAGGTCAAGTCTGTCTTTTACATGATTTAAATCCTTTTTCTATACCCTTCCTGTCCATTTGTTCCTATCTAATCCCTGGCAGACTGGAAAGAAACAGTGAATTCAAGGCAGCAAGCAGTATTTACAGCAGCATTCCAGCCAACATATTTAATTTCAATGACAGCCATTTCTCTCTGGTTTTCAAATCCTTGACTATGCCCAACTTTTAGTTACAGTGGGAGGGCTGAAGGCCCAGGAGGCTTAAGAATCAAAGCCTGGCTTTGACTTCTGGTTCAACATCAAAGCTCTGGCGTGAATTTATGGCAGCAAAGACCAAAGGAAGTAAGGCTTAAACCTCATGTGAACACTGAAAACATTTAATGATAATGTAGGTAAAGCACCCAACAGGATGTCTTAAACATAGTGGACCCTAAATAAAAGAAGGCTATTTTACTGTTAACTAAGTGTACTTTGCAATATTCCCCAATACAAACCTATTTCACTTAAGCTAGTATCTATTAAAAAAAAATAAAAAATAAAAAACACAGTGAAGCAAGAAAAAGACAAACTGCCCAATGAAAAACTTAGCAAAGAGGGCTTCCCTGGTGGCGCGGTGGTTGAGAGTCCGCCTGCCCGTTTCATTTACTTAAGGAAATCAATAGTGCTTTGCTGAGGCACTATTTACATTCAAGTGACGGGTTAATTGCAAAGAGCTCTATACTATTATTTAGTTAGCAAATTGATGGGACAGATTTAGGGGACTGCGTTTCTGTTTACTTGTTCTTATCCCCACACAGCCACGTTTTAGCCACAGACAAAATGATTGATGCTAAGAGAGAAGGAACTAGCCTAGGGTCACACAGGTAGTACAATGTTACTGGGAGCTGGGATTTGGATCCAAGTCTTTAAGTTCCACCTTTGCTAGACCACTCTGTGCCTAACTAGTTTGAGTTGTATGAGTCCTTACAGTGCCGAGTCCCTGGTAGGCAAATTAAACCAACAAAGCAACTTCACCAAGAAAAAATTTTTGAGAAAGGATTAAATATATGCTATTTCAAGGAAATCAATAAAAAAAAAAAAAAAAAAAAAAAAAAACTTAGCAAAGAGATATAAGCGTAAATTCTCTGAAAAGCTTATTCAAATGGTCTAGTATCTATTGAATTATGGAGTCATCGGGTCACCTCACTTTTGCAAAGTAATAGGGCGTATAGTTAAGAAAGTAATTAAGCACATGGTTGAAAAATTCAAACAGAACAATAATGTGGTGTCTCCAATCCCCAAATTCTCTCCCCAGAGACAATCATTGTTATGAGGTGCTTGGGAATGCAATCCCATGGAAATATTCTACGTATAAGGCATCCTCTCTTAAAAAGGTCTACAGAAATTAAGATACTTACAGAAGCAGAGAAATAAGAAATTTAAAATGGCCATACTTGGAGAAAGACAAATCTCACAATGCCTGACACTGAAAATCATATCAGTATTCTCTCTGTGCCCTAGTCGCCAGTAAATGTGCCTAAATGAGTGGCTGCTTCAGTTTAGTCAAAATATGCTTTGATATTTAGTCAAAATATCCATTCTAAAATAACATAAAGGCAAACAAAAACATCTGGGAAAAGAACACAAACATTAAATACAAGAAGACAGTAATGCTAAACAAAGAATACAATATGAGTGTTAATGGGGGAACTTCCATTCACTCATTGAACAAATACCTACGAAACACAGACCATGTGCCTGGCACTGTGTTGGGTGCCCTGGAGAGAGCAGTGAACAAGATAAACACTGTACCCTCCCTCAAGGAACTCTTACAAATTTCCACTCTACACAAAAATTTCTAAAAAGCCCTGATATAACTATGTGGCCTTTGTTTGGCTCTTGGTATTATGGGACAGCTTATCCCTCTGCTGAGCGGTTCTAATGATTAGAGCTGGTCCAAAGAGAGAGCTGATTCAGGGCCTCCCTAGAATAATTCTAGGCAATGACAACAATAAATCTGAATTGCTCTTTCACACACATTCACTCATTTACACCTCATAACCTCCGTGTAGAGTTATTTTACTTTCTGTTTTATACGGTTGAGGAAATTGAGGCTCAGAGAAGTTAAGTGATGCCACTGAAGTCATGCCTCAATGTCAGTAGAACTTTAACCCCGGTCCTCAACTCCAGAGCTACAGAAGAGCCACCTGCTGGGCCACAGAGTCAACTTTTCCAGCTCACAGTCCTTCAGAGATATGAAGGACTACTGAAGGTGGCTATTAAATATCTCCTACTCTGCGAGTCTTTGCTTCATCAGAATAAATAATGATCATCAAGTTCCTGCCTTCATTTAAACACGCTTCATGTACCAGCGTCCCTTTTTAAAGATGGACTCCGGAATAAAAAAACGATAATTACAGCCACAGGCTAACCAATTAAGACTATGATAATACTATTATTACATGTGTACCACTGTGATCCTGGGTTGACCTTGTCAATTAAAAACAAAACAAAACAAAACAAAAAACTCAACAGGAATTGCTATTAAGCCAGACCTCTCCCTTCCTATATTAGTACCATTGAATTTTTCAATTTAAGATTCAAAACTTAAGACTGTCAAATTTCATGTTTCTGAAAGCTGTTACTCCATTTTATTCAGGAGGCGGAGGTCTTTCTGAATTTCAAAATGTCATCTAAATATCAGGTAGCCTCCCCTATTTTCTGTGATCCATAAATTTGACAACCTTACCTTAGTTTTTTTCCCAAGAAGTTAAATAATAGCTAACATTTACTGAGCATTTACTATGTGTCAGACATTATGCTAAGCAATTTACATGCATCATTTCATTCAATCCTTGCAATAACTGTGGATAAGACACTGTCATTCCTTTGATGGAAGAAAAAAAATGGGCTCAGAGAGGTTAAGTACCTTGAAGCAACATCATACAAGTAACAAGCTCCAGAGGGAAGATGCAAATCAGCGTCGATTAAATAACAGAGTCCATTCCCCTAACTGCAGTTATCATCAGTAATCATCATCCTTTTGGCATAACCCATCTCCATGTCATAAGACTTTGCCGAATGCCTTCCTAAGATCTATGCAGAAAGCATCCTTACTGTATCAGGGCAGTCGCTCTGGTCAAAAACAAACAAACAAACAAAACCAAACAACAAAAACAAAACAGGGGATGGGGGAGTGGAGAGAAACTAGGATGATCAAGAACAAAAACATCAAGTAAGTTCATAAAATGAGATGGCTACTCAAAATAAGGTTAATGAATAGCAACTACCTTAGACCAGCATATCACCGTACTCATTTCAAATAAATTTAAACCAAGAAAAAAATTACAAATGGGGTCAGCCTACTTTAAAATAGAAAGTTAATTAAGGAACTCTTTAATTAAACAGAAATTAAGTCCTCAAAAACTATAAATTTAAGTTCAAGGAGATATAAGAAGTTTATTAGATCATAAGACCTATGGTGACAGGGACTGTAATCTCTGTCATTTACCTAACTCTCAAGTGTTGGTCTAAATGAGAAGTATTTTGTCCGAGAAATGTTTCTTTAAGAGTGGAAGGGCCACAATCACAAAAGGAGGGAACAACTGTATTCCACATTCCTATCTGTTGGAGGATAACTGCTATGTTAATTATTTTGGGGAAGTAACATATATTTGATTTCATGAAAACAATGGCAAATCAATCTTAAATCACTGACAGCTCCAGAAAATAAGTCTATCATAATTTACTACAAGCATTATAGTAACTGTCCCATCTAATGAGCATTTTTCCTTATGTTTGTACCTCCGCGTAGTACAAGATCCTAAAAAGATGTCTCAGAGATTTTATAAGGTCATTTTTGTTTTTCTCATTACTTATCTCATCATTTCTGAGATGTTTTATTTTCACTTTGCCTGACTTAAATCAGTAGTGAATCCAAATACTGTTTCTGTCTTGCCTTCTTTAAAAGCCTACAGATGTAGAAAACAAACATAAGGACACCAAGGGGGGGGAGTCACGGGAGTGGTGGTGGTGGGATGAACTGGGAGATTGGGATTGACATGTATACACTGATGTGTATAAAATGGATAAATAATAAGAACCTGCTTAAAAAAAAAAAGAACCTGCTGTATAAAAAAATAAATAAAATTCAAGAGTTCAAAAAAAAGCCTCTTTATCAAAGAAATAATCATCTATAAACACCTAAACTGACTAGAAATGTCTCAGAGAACTCTCTGCTGGATGAAGTAAACTACTTCTGTGATGGGAATTATCTCCCATTAACATATCGGTTTCTGGATGACAATGACAATGAACTGCAAAGTAAGAAGTAAAGAACTATTAATATTAAATGAGTAACTAAGTGGCTCTGGAACACTGCAGTAGTATTTATAAAATGGGAGGGTCCGATCAATCACATCCCACATACATGCACTCAGTCTCTGCATCCAAACACAAATAAACCATATACAAGACCTAATCCCTGAAGTCATCTTGACTCCTCTCTTTAGCACATGATACATTTAACTAGTTCCCTAGTTCGATCAATTCTGCCTGCTCAAGTCAACTATTATCTCCTTTCCAACTACAGCTGGCTTAATTTCAATCTTTATTGTTTCTTTCTCATATTATTGGTTTGCTTCCTTAATGATTTCCTTTTCCAATATCTTTCCCCTCTAATCCTTTTCCCATATTGTTAACAAATTCTCAAGTACAAGTGACGTTACTCTTGTTTATCAAAAGTCTACCATAGTACTTCCACTTCTGGCCAAGACAGAATAATGGGAACCAAATTTATTCTCTTGCCTGAAACACCCAAAAAATTCAAAATAAAAACAAATGAGGGGCTTCCCTGGCGGCGCAGTGGTTGAGAGTCCGCCTGCCGATGCAGGGGACGCGGGTTCGTGCCCCGGTCCGGGAGGATCCCACATGCCGCGGAGCGGCTGGGCCCGTGAGCCACGGCCGCTGGGCCTGCGCGTCCAGAGCCTGTGCTCCGCAACGGGAGGGGCCACAACAGTGAGAGGCCCGCGTATCGAAAACAAACAAACAAACAAAACAAAACAAACAAAATGAAAAGTGGTTTGCAAGACAACAGACTTACGCAAGGGAGAAGGGAGGAGAGTGACTGGAGCCACAGGAGGTGAGACCTGTAACTGGCCCATCTTACTATCTTGAGGGAGTTTCCAGGCTGCAGCGTACACAATAGCAAAATCTCTGCAGACCTTCTGTAGAAAGTGAGAAACTAATTCTAAAATCTATATGGAAATGCAAAGGACCTAGAATAGCCAAAAGAACCTTGAAAATGACAAAGTTGGAGGACTAACACTATCCAATTTGCAGACCTGTTATAAAGCTTTAGTAATCCAGGTAGCATGGTATTGGGATAAAGACTGACCAACAGAATAAAACAGAGTCCAGAAGTACAAACATACAACACATATGGACAAACGATCTGACAAAGAAGCAAATGTAATTCACTGGAGAAAGGATAGTCTTTTCAACAAATGATGCAGGGACAACTGGCTATCATATGCAAAAAGAGAAAAACAAGGAAAAGAAACTTTGATCTATACCCCCTACCTTACACCACATACAAAAATTTAGTCAGAATGGATCACAGTCTTAAATGTAAAACTATAAACCTTCTAGAAAAACTATAAAGAAAATCTTTGGGAACTTGGCTTAGGCAAAGATTTCTTAGATACAAAACCAAAAGCACAATCCATACGACAGCAAATTGATAAACTGGATGCCATCAAAATGTAAAACTTCTGCTCTTCAAAATAATCTGTTAAGAGCTCAGACTGGGAGAAGGTATCACAAATCATATATCTGATAAAGAACTGTATTCAGAATACAAAAAGAATTCTCAAAACTCAAAAAAAAATAAAAAATAGCCCCAAACAACTGGAAATAAGATTTGAATAGACGCTTTACCAGAGGTGAACTCCAAATAAACACACGAAAAGGTACTTAACAGTATCAGTCACCCGGGAAATGCAAATTAAAACACTGTAAGATACCACTGTGTATCTAACAGAATGGCTAGAGTACCCAGACCAAGTGTTGGTGAGCATATGGAATGACTAAAATATTCCCTTAATATACTCCACACACAGATTCCTAATTTTCAGACAACTATATTACCAAAAAAGTACACTTAACCATATAATTTAAACCACATTTAATATAATTTAATTTTATCACAGTGACTCAGAAGGGACCTCATAACATTATAATGTCTCTCAGTGTCATCGTTACGGTTTTACTAGTAAAATATAGAAACATGAATCAACAGAAATCTTTTATGTAACAGATACCGAAGAGACCAGCTTTTAGTCTGTAATTACCTCACCGGAGTATGATTGCTTTTTATTGTAAATCATTTTCTTGACTTCAGTGTTCTCAAAGAGTGGTTGCCTGACATCAGCATCAACATCTCCCCGGAACTTGTCAGAAATGCAAACTCTCAGGTCTGACACCAGACAACTGAATTGGAAACTCTGAGGAGCGGACCAGCAATCTGTATTTTAACAAGTCCTCCAGGTGATGCCGAAGCCTGGTAAAATTTGAGATGCATTGTTCTAACGTATTTTTTTTTTGTGCGGTATGTGGGCCTCTCACTGCCGCGGCCTCTCCCGTTGCGGAGCACAGGCTCCAGACGCGCAGGCTCAGCGGCCATGGCCCACGGACCCAGCCGCTCCGTGGCATGTGGGATCCTCCTGGACCGGGGCACGAACCCGCGTCCCCCGCATCGGCAGGCGGACTCCCAACCACTGCGCCACCATTGTTTTAAGCCACTAAGTTTGTGGTAAGTTGTTCCCCCAGCAATAGCAAAATAATGGCCACCAGGCTAGAAAACTGGGCCTTTCTTTTTCTTCTTCTTCTTTTTTTTTTTTTTTTTGCGGTATGCGGGCCTCTCACTGTTGTGGCCTCTCCCGTTGCGG